>NC_064633.1:575294618-575596952 GCF_023864275.1 Schistocerca cancellata | reverse complement strand
ATGATGAACCAAATGCTGGCATAAAATATAATCTTTACCATGATAAATTCATATCATTATTTTAAAATAGCTTTCCACATAAGGTAATAAGGACGTTGAACAGCTATGTAAAAAAACCATGCATCACTAGAGGGATTAAAGTACCTTATGAAAGGAAAAGAGATATGAGTCTGTTGCAAAGAACAATTAGACATCCTGCAGAAGTTGCACGCTACAAAAACTAGTGAAAATTACCGATGGAAGTTATTAAAAAAGAAGGAAAATGCACAATATCTCAGAAATCATTAATTCCAACAACAAGCGTAGAGACATATGAAGTAAAGTGACACCTGAGACAGGAGAGCAGGACACAGAAAAGGATAAAATCATTATTGAATTAAATCTAAGGGCTATAAACCAAGCATCATAGATAGCAAATATATTTGGTAAACATTTCTAAAATATAATAGAAAACATAAGGACAAACAGTTGAATGGGAAAATCACAGCGTCATGTCGAAAAAGCAACTCTCATAAAATTCATTCATCCATATGTCACACCAACTTCTCTATGTGAATTTAGGAGAAATATATATTCTCTAAAATATAAAAGCTCATCCGGATTTGACAGCATTTCCAACTTAGTACTAAAGACTGATTCCTATATAATAAACCCTGTCTTATCTGAAATATGTAGTATATCACTAAGTCAAGGCATTTTCCCAGAGAGAGTGCAACATGCCACTGTTAAACCCCTCTATACAAAAGATGACAGGAGAGATGTCAATAACTCACAACCTGTTTCAATATTGACACTATTTTCCAAAATTTTTGAGAAGCTGATGTGTTGTAGAATATTATCCCATCTGAACAACATTTTATATTCAGTGGGACACAGTTTGGATTTCAGAGTAATTGCTCTGCTGAGAAAGCGATTTACATTTGCGCTCTACAGATTTTACAAGTATTAAGTAACAAAAGAGCACCATTTTGTATTTTCTGCAACCTATCTAAGGCAAAGAAAGCAGTTGCTGACATGCGAAAAACTGAACTATCAGTTAAATAAGTAATGGATGCAAAATATTAACATGAATTCTTTACAGAAGAATGGAAAAACTGGTAGGAACCGACCTTGGGGAAAATCAGTTTGGATGCAGGAAAAATGTAGGAACACATAAGGCAGTACTGACTTTACGACTTCTCATAGACGATAGGTTAAGGAAAGGCAAATGTATATTTGTAGCATATGTAGACTTAAAGAAAGCTTTTGCCAAAGTTGACTGGTATATTCTCTTTCAAATTATGATGGTGGTAGGGGTAAAATTCAAAGGCTATTTACAATTTGTACAAAATCCAGATGGCAGTTATAAGAGTCGAGGGCATGGAAGGCAAGCAATGCTTGAGAAGGGAGTGAGCCAGGATTGTACCCTATCCCTGATGTTATTCAATCTGTATACTGAGCAAGCAGTAAAGGAAACAAAAGAAACATCTGGAGTAGGAATTAAAGTACAGGGAAAAGAAAGAAGAACTGTAAGGTTTTCCAATGAAGTTGTAATTCTGTCAGAGATAGCAAAGGCCTTGGAAGAGCAGTTGAACGAAATGGACATTGTCTTGAAAGGAGGATATAAGGTGAACATCAACAAAAGCAAAACGAGGATTATGGAATGTAATCGAATTAACTCAGGTATTGCTGAGGGACTTAGGTTAGGAAATGAGACACTTAAAGTAGTAGATGAATTTTGCTATTTGAGAAGCAAAATAACTGATGATAGTCGAAGTATGGAGGATATAATATGTAGACTGCAATGGCAAAAAAATCTATTCTGAAGAAGAAAAATTCGTTAACATCGAGTATAGATTTCAGTGTCAGGAAACCTTTTCTGGAAGTATTTGTATGGAATGTAACTGTGTATGGAAGTCAAACATGGACGATAAACTGTTTAGACAAGAAGAGAATAGAAACTTTTGAAATGTGGTGCCACAGAAGAACACTGAAGATTAGATGGGTAGATCACATAACTAATGAGGGTGTACTGAACAGAATCGGGGAGTGGAGGAATTTGTGGCACAACCTGACTAGAAGAAAGGATCAGTTTGTAGAAAACATTCTGAGGAATCACCAGTTGAGTACTGGAGAAAATCGGCGGAGGGGGGGGGGGGGAGGGGGTAAAAATCGTAGAGGAAGACCAAGAGATGAATAGACGAGGCAGATTCAGAAGGATTTAGGTTACAGTAGTTACTCGGAGATGAAGTAGCTTGCACAGGATAGACTAACTGCATCAAGCCAGTCTTCAAACTGAAGATCACAACAACAACAAACATCTAAGGCATTTGACTGTGCGAATCGCAATATTCTCCTAGATAAAATGAGGTTTTGTGGAACTGATGTGATAGACAATATCACATCTGACAAAAATAATACAGATAGTTGTACTCACTAATTCGACCAGTGCAATCAGGGATGATACTTAGACTGAAGAGAAGTCGCTTATGGCGCTCCTCAAAGTTCAATCTTAGGTCCACCACTGTCCCTCACATATTTAAACGATCTTCCATCTAATGCTATAATATAATGAGCAGAATTAGTTCTTTTTGCAGATGACAATAGTATTGTAAGCAGTGCAAGCCTACCTCCAGAAACAGAAAAAATGTTAAACAGCGTTCTTAAAAGTATCATTGACTGGTTTTCTGCATTTGGCCAATTTCAAAAAGATATAATATTATCAGTTATGCACACCTAGGGTTACTACACCAATGATAAGTGTAACGCTTGGTGAGGAAATAATAAATAGGATGGCAACTTCGTAGATTTTATGTGTCCATATCGAAAAGAATTTAAAGTGGAAAAAGAACATGTTGGAACTCCTAAAACAACTTAGCTCAGCCACATTTCCAATTAGAATCATTGCAAATCTTGGGGACAAGCAAATCAGTAAGTTGACATATTTTCATTCGATAATCTCATATAGAATAATATTATGGAATAACTCAGTTATACGAAAGAAGTCTTCATTGCTCAAAAACGAGCTGTAAGAATAATATGTAGTGCTCACTCACGATCAACTTGTAGACATATGTTTAAGGAGTTGAGCATTGTGACTACTGATTTACAGTATGTTTATTTCCTCATGAAGTATGTAGTAAAGCATCCACTGCAGTTCAGAAGGCGCAATAATGTGCATAATTACAATGGCAGAAGGAAAAATGACATTCATTACTCCACACTGAGTTTCTCTCTAGCACAAAAAGGGATGCACAATGCAGAAACTAAAATTTTTGATTTATTACTCAGTGATGAAAAATTTCTGACAGACAGCAAAGTAGAATGTGAAAACAAACCAAAAACGTTTCTCCTTGACAACTCCTCCTATTTCGTAGAACAATATCTATTATTGTCTATTATTGTTATGTGTAAAAGGAGCTGGTAGGAATTAGTAACTCACATCTGCATATTTCTTTAAAAAAGAAAACCACATAAAGTATGCAGACATATTTACAAATTAATTTGTGATTTGAATGTGAAACGACTTGTTGCACATCATTACGATTTAGTGGCAAATGATCTGTGGAACAGGAAACTAACTAACTAGTTTCTTAAGTGACGTCGATTAGTGTAGTGAATTCTCCATAAATCGTTTTAGAATATCACGGCATGTATCTCTGTCTCCACGTTTTTTTATAAACAAATTTTTTATTCCATGTAAATCAATGCTCACCGAGAGATCACGCTGAAATTTTTACGTGTTATTTAAATCTTATGAAAGGATTGCTTACTGTTGCAGAGGGAGAACTGAGTGATCAGGTGAGATGTATGGTGACCATAGCACCTGTATACTGAATGGGTGAAGGTAGAACGGACAGAATAACAGTCTGAGTGTAATGGAAAGGAACTTGAGTCACTTTGGCTGGCAGTTGGCCGTAGTATGAACGCCGGCTATGGACTGTAAACGCTTAGATATTTTTTGTTATAATGTGGCTACTGACATAATAATTTTCCAGGTAAAAGTATTAGGCCTGCTAATGTTTGGAGTGAGTTACAGCTTGTGGTCTTGGAGTTAGCATCTGTGCTGTGTGTCATACATAGAGGTTTAACTGATTTTGGATGCTCACACTGAGTTAACTTTTTTAAGGTGTCGTAGTGAATTTAGAACTTGGAGAGAGAAAAGGTATTCCATATTTAGAAATATGTCAGAATATGACTTGTTGGGTTGCAAGTACTGACTGTAGTTGAAAATTTGATTAAAATGAACATTGAGTAAGAACCTCGAATTACTGTGCATTACTGACGCACCTCCATGCATTCTAACTTGTTATTATTAATTACTGTCCCTACAATTACGCTGTCTCTGGGAGCAATTCGTAAATTTATATTCGCTGAATAAATAACTGTGGCAAAGATCACTTGGCAAAGTGCCACCAATTTCAGCAACCCTCATATACTTCTGAATAATGTCGAAACGCAGTCCCATTAGTCACCCTTGCTAACTTTTGATTTTTGGGTATAAAATAGTAAAAAATGTATGTGTTCGAAGCGTCTTCGTTAGTTTTATTATGCTTGTGTTTTTGCGTAGATATAGAGTTGTAAAAAGTGACTTATCTTTGGAAAAATAATATTTCTACAGCTGTAAATCTCCTCTCATGCTGCCTGGACTATCTTTGTGGACTATCTTAAGTTATCTGAGGTCCGCTTAGAAAGCCGAAAGCCGGTTCATAGCGAACTGTAAAATAGATATTATTGCAGGACTTCAATACCGTATGTTTAAATTTTTAATATGTATATGTTCGTCAAGGTACTGTTGGAATATTCCGTAAAAATTACAAGCTTATTCAGTTTCGAGGAAAAACCGTCATTCATAAACTTTTTGTGAACAGTTTTGCGAGATACTATTTATAGCAGCTTTACCTGTTTCTACTAAAATACCGTCACCTTTTGGCGTCTTTCCTTTCTCCATAGTTACAATGGCTTTATACTTCTCAGCTGTTACATTCAAAATACTGTTGATTTAATTGTGAACTTCTTGAGCTACAGATCCATTTAAATTAAGAGTTGAATTTTTTGGCACTTTCCTTTCTGTTATCATTTACTTTGCTGTGTTACCTTCACGTATGTTTTTATCTTGTTTGCATACTCTTATTGATTTCTCTTCTTATTGTGACTGTGCCTTGTCACATACTCTGGGAGACATTCGTAAACAGTTTTATTTAATTCAGCATATTCTCGCAAATTACTGTCATCGTTTTGCAGTGTCTCGCGCCTCGGCTTCAACAGCCGTCTCTTTAATTTTTTTTGACCTTTTTCAGTATTTGCAATATATTCTGCTGTTTGCTTTAGTAGATTTGTTAAATAATTGGCCCTCTGGTTTATATCTATGTAACTTTTATTGTTATGTTATTGAAGACTGATTTCCCTTGTCGTGCTACTTTGTAATCTTGAATGAGCTTGTTTCTTTTCTAATGTAGATCTGTTTTTGAATGTGACCTATCACAGCTTATCAAATAATTCGAAAACTCCACTCATGTAATAGTATTGAAAAAACCATATGGATTCATGACGCACTTACACCCAATTAGCTTAATGAGAGGTAGAAAATTTTACTGAGCTATCTTGAGACAGTAAACTGAAAAGAAACTACGGCTACATAGAAATTCATGATTTTTGGATGACAGTAAATGATGAATATCTGTTGCTCAGTTGTAAAACTGAATGGACAATAATTCCATTCGGAACTTCCTGTCTGTGCGAAGCTGGTTTTTTTGGCGGTCGCTGTAATAAAGAGTAAATATCGCGCGGAAATTAACGTGGAACAGGAAATGAGGGTAGCTGTGTCCAGTTTGATTCCGAGATACGAGCAGTTTTGTAGAGCAAACTCATCCTTCGCATTAATTATGTTACTGTTAAATGTATTCAACAGTATTGTTTGTGAATATAAAGTAAGTGTTTCATTTATTACTGTATTTTTAAACTAACCTAACCTCATTAGCTTCGCACTTCTGCTACGTTAGAAAAATCAGTGTTTTGACTTTGGGCGCCATGGAAAAAATATGATGATACACGAAGGGAGCCAGGAAGTAAAAGGCAAAAATGGAATCCACATCGCTAAGAAAAACAATTTGGTCAGTTCTGTGGTGCTGATTGGCTTCTGTGGGGTACGGAAACAGAGCTGCCACGAGAGAGACTTTGTTAAAGCTGCAGCTAGCGAAGTGTCTCATCACTGTGATCTCGAGTACGCTGATCTATGCATGTTGGGGGTTTCGCCTGAAATCTGGAATTCATGTCATGCATGTGGAAGATAGTAGCATTTCGCAGCAACAAGCTTACCAAATTTGAACGGAGTATTGAAGCAAGTTCCTCTAAAATGGGGAGTGTACCAATGGTAGAGGCGATGAAGCCCATAAATGGCAGGAAAATAAACCCACGACACCTCCAAGCCTAATACAGCTGAAGTAGGAAATAAACAAGTGTAGACGAAATGACTTCTAAAGAAGCGTTTAACTTTGGTTTCCGTTACCGTTATGTGGAAATACAACTGATTACGAAAGTGTGCTAGACGTGTATTCTACTAATAAAAATAAACGATCTAATACCGTTGGGTCTGACGCAGGCTCACAGAGTGCCACGCACAGACGGATACTGGGGAACCTGAGGGTAGAGCTGGTTAGGATAAAAGGATGGAAAAGCGAGATTTTGGTCTAAAGCGCCGTCGATGACGCGGTTAATCGACACGGAGCACAAGTTTGCATGAGAAAAGGTCGAGGAAAGATATCATAATGGCATTCGTGTTAAACGATTTAGCACAGCTACGGAAAACTTAAATAGTGGTGGCCAGACACGGATTTGATCGTACTTCTTTTAGAATGCGAGTCCAGTATGGTAACTTCTGCGTGACGTTACTTGGTAGCAGCAGCGTTATGGGGCTCGCAGTTAGCGTTACCACCTGGGCGCTGGCAGTGGGCTTTTTGCTTGCATCAACGCTGGCGTTGGTCAGTGCAGTCTGCAGCTTCCAGCACACTGCTGCGTATTTGTTTTCTCTGAGACTGCTCTTTGTTTACTGGTTAACTCTGGAATCTGAGCTTGTGTTGCTCACCGGTCTTGCTCGGAATGAAAACAATCGATTGTGTCGACTGTAACTTCACGTTAACCGAATGCAAACGGTCGACGCAGTCGGATCCACTCAGTTTGGAGCGGAAACTTTCGATAGTTTTGCCACAGGAAATAGAATCTGCAAGACTTAATTGGATCCTCCGATTTGCTGTCAATAGTTAACTTTCCAAAATGGGTGGATAACGACAACAGGACCGTAATCGTCAATGTTTTCTTTAAATGCGAACATTTACATTAGGCTTTACTGTGACTATTACAGATATTGATTGAAACAACAAATTTACTGTTACCAGTTTCCACAACACGTTTCAAATGCTTCTACCTCCATGAGGTTGGTTTATTTGCTTTAATACGACGTGTGTGTTGTTTTACCACTTTAGAGTAACCCTAAAGAGAAAAACAAAACACTATTTCAGAACACTGTCGACAAAAAACTGAACGTAAATGTGAATGTGCAAATAAAAAAAACTAAAATAGAATACCTTCAGTGGTCACAGGCTCCTTTCTGTGTTGCCATACATCGCCTATTAACTATCACACTTAGTAAAGAAAGATTGTTTAGAAACTGATAAGAGAAAAGAATATGAAGTAAAACAGAAACACTGTTTTGTTTTTTGTCCCAGGCATTTTTCGCTGCAGTTGCATCATCATCAGTGGGTTTTTTAATATTATGGCTGTTAAACATAAGGAATGTTCTTTACTGTTTAAACACATGTAAACATTAGTTTCTAAATCGTAATTACAGATTCTTGAAGAGCACATAAAATTTATGTATTCATACCTTCTTACCACATGGTGTTGTTTGCCTACTGTATTCGTTTTTACAGTGTCTGTTTTTCTTTACAGTTTGTCATCTGCAACCATATACAACTTAATGTAGGTAAAATATTTACGCAAAATTACGATTTCTAAATTAATATGGCTATGCCTGAAATTAATAATTAATGCGAAAGGTTGTGTGTGTGTGTTTTTTCTATTTACAGTATGTTTCACTTACGATTTCTTTTTTTGTCATCTTCCTCATTGTCAAGTTCTGTGTATTGAGTTGGTCACTGCCACTGTCACTGTTTACCTGCTGTAATAACAAGATGGCGGGCAATGAAACAGTGGAAGCTGTGAAAACAAGGTGGCGGACAGTAGAACAATTGAAGATGTTGTTGGCGTTTGTTTTGATATATCTCAGAGGTGTGTGTGTGTGTGTATTTGCATTTTGTTTCACTTTCATTTTCGTTTTTCATCGTCTTCCCCATTGTCAAGTTCTGTGAATTGAGTTGCCACTGTCACTGTCACTGTTTACCTGCTGTAAAGACAAGACGGCGGACAATGGAACAGCTGGAGGTGTGAAAACAAGATGAGAGACAGTGGAACAGTTGAAGATATCATTGGCGGTGTGTGTGTGTGTGTGTGTGTGTGTGTGTGAAGAAAGAGAGGGAGAGAGAGAGAGTGAGAGAGAGAGAGAGAGAGAGAGAGAGAGAGAGAGGGAGGGAGAGAGTAGGTTTGAGGAGTTTTATGTGTGTGTGCATGTGTCTGTGTATGTGTATGTGTGGTGGTGGGGGGGGGGGAGTTCTGTAGGTTGGTGTTATCTAATAATTCTTTGAGGGCAGAGAACAAAGTTCCCTTGCAGAGAGCTGTGTATTAATTTATCACTTCCTTTTCTTCAACTATGGCTTTTGCATTTGATAATTTTCTTCAATTATTAGTTTTTGTGGGGGGGATGTTGCTGTATTTGAGAATTTTCAAATCACTGTTGACATCTGTTGCGCCATGTTTGTTGTCCATAAGGTGTTCAGCAGATGTGGAATGACAGCTGTGACTTTTCAATGCTCTTCTGTGATCTGTGTATCTGGCATTAAAGTTTCTGCTTGTCTGTCCTATATAAACAGATTTGCAGTCCTGACACGCCAGTTAGTAAATACCAGATGTGTTGTGTTTGTCTGTGCTTCTATTGATTGTCCTTAGTTTCCTCTGTGTTGAGTTGTTTGTCCTGTAGGCTATTTTTAGCCCTTGTCTATTCTGTGAGCTGCATTGTTGTTGTAGGTGACAGTGAACGACTTCTTTTTTGTCATTATGATATTGATGGTTCTCTGTTTGGCATATTAGTGTATATGGATGTGATGTCAAATGATGTGATGTGGCTGTTTTGCGTACATTGATGTCTTTGATTTTTTGTACCAGCTCCTCTGTGTTCTGTATGCTTCTGTTATTTGTGTATATGTAATGTACCAGATGTAAAAACACAAAAGAGCCTTAAAAACTAACAGCTGTCTGTGAGCAAAAGAGGATGGAGTAGGTAGTTTTTGTGGTGTGCTCTGTAATGCGACCAAGTATTAGATTAATGTGGAATTACGAGAACATGTAAGCAGAAGTCTTCATGCAAGCAAGGTAAAGATGTTAAATATTTATGACTCTTGTTTTGCCAGCACGTTAGTGTAGATGAATTGGCTGATAATTTGTAATTGTTGAGTAACCCCAGAAAGTACATAAACTGATTTCATGAAAATGTTTCTAAGATTTGTTAACAAAGTTACATGTAATTTGATGATTTGTATTTATGCTTTTTTAGAGAGGTCAGATAATAATTGCTGCTTAAATGTCATTGTTTGGCAGTCAATTAGTAAATATGTTGTAATTTTTCTGAGTAGTGTAATTTCAATTGTTAGATGTTTTGAAAAGTCAAATTAAGCTTGAATATAATTTTTACTAAAAACTCAGTGTCAGTAATTCCCCACAATCAATACCGCCTCCCTGTGCAGGTCAAATGTTTTCATTTATCACCCAAAAGAATTTCATGTACATTTAAAAGCACTGCACACCACTGAGCCTATAGCTAGCATATTTTTTATTTTCTTTATGAGAGACCAGATTATATATCGATCCTCCATTGCTGCTTTAGAGGTAAGAGAATTTAATTTATGTGTTATGTGCTCAGGGACTACAGTTATGAGTTTTGAATATGGATAAACGATTCAGTGCCTAAGGGGCTGAATGTATTTTGCAGTGACTGTATTTCTTTGATGGTATTGGGAGTTCTGTTGCCAAATGAGTTTGTATAGTTTTTGCTAACAATAACACAGAGTAATTACACCACATGCAGTTACAACACATTACATGATAACTTGAGTTTTGTATCCAGTCCACAGTCATGCATTCATTCAATAATATTTAAAGAGCATTACACTTTCATTGCATGTAATCAGAAGAATATTTTTTTAAAACAACGTTACAAAATTCATTTTCAGAGAGCAACTCAATAATTCATTGAAAAACGTTATTATGAATCTCTTCTGTCGCTTTTGATAGATGGGGAGTATTTTAACACTAGTATCGTCTGTGCTTAGTGAGTGTCAAGTGAGATGTCTTTGACATACATAAAGAACAGAAGTGGACACAAAACTGAACCTTGTGGGACTCCCTTCGTAGGTTCTTCCCTGTCACTAAAATCTTCTCTATTTCTGTCATTGTTTCCATTATTCAGCACCACTTTTTGCATTCTGCTTGTTTAGTATGATTCCAACCAGTCGTTTGTAAAGTGATAAATTCGATAAAACTTAATTTTTTCTAAGAGAGTAACATGATGTACGTAGTGAGTGATTGTATAAATAGCATTTTCAGTCTTGAATCCAAACGGTGATGTACTAAGTAAGATGTTTCTGGTTAAACGTGAAATTACTCTTGAATGCTTTACTTTTTCAAATATTCTGGAAAAAGGCGTCACAGATGTATGAAGCATGAAGCTGCTGTGTGGTATAATGTGTGTGTGTGTGGGGGGGGGGGGGGGGGCGAGGCAGTGGGGGAGGCGAGAGCAGACTATTTAGTACACCTGAAGCGTTAAAAGCATTTCTTTATTTCTTATTAATCCAGTGTCGAAACCTATTGGTCTGACGGAGTATGATGACTGTTTGGGTGGTGTGTGTAACCTCTGGGGCTTGTACAGCGCTAGTTAAAACAGAAAAGAATGGTCACAGAGTGAAGTATAAATGGAAGAATGAGAAGAAGGCGGCAGCAGTGTTGCTAGTGGCGTGCCTGCGCCTGTTTTACGGACCTTTGGCTGAGGCGTCGGGCGGCGGGGACGGCGACGGCGTCGGCCGCTCGAGAACGATGTGTGGCGGCGAGGTGGGCGTGGGGCCGCGCGGCGAGCTCTCCTCTTCCTCGGGGATGGGCGTGCGAGACCGGAAGTCGCGCGGCGGCACCGCCGGCGGCTCCGGGGACGGCGTCGACGGCGGGGGCGGCGGCGGCGACGGCGTGGGCGCCGGCGGCGGCGGCTTGGCCACGTTGTTGGCCTGCAGCGCGGGTCGCGGCCGGGGCCTCTGGGCGGCGGCCGGCGCTGCGGAGCAAGGGAAGGGGCGGCGGTCAGCCTGCAACAGCGCGCGTTACCCACGTCCCCCGGACCTCCACGTGCCGTGGCCCGCAAGGCCGGAAACGAAGGAGGAGTCGAGTACGAACCAACGAATGTTATGGGATACACGAGATATATTCGCAGTTGCGAATAAGGACGAGCATCAGCTGTATAATGGAATGACGACAATGAAAATTTGTGTCAGATCGGGACTGAAACCGGATTTTCCTGCTTATCGCGAGCGGTCCCCTTACTTATTAGGCTATTCGTCACGACTTAGGCCCAGGCTCGAACTTCCATAAGTCGTCAACCAAGTCTTTAGAACTCGTACGCCTTTATGTATATTCCCGTACAGAGGAAATATTTTCATTGACAGTCGCTTGCCCAGTTTCGGCAGATAAATGCGGTACTGTAGTGCCTTTGTTGTTCAGAAGTATGATGCAATGTTCCTTTGGACATGCATGAACGAGTGCATGATCAATACAGGAACTGCAGTGTCGTATTTCTCCGCCGATACCGAACAGCGATTTTCATTTAAAAGATGCTCCCCTGTGTAGGAATCACTTATTGTGTGTACGAATATAGGTTGTCACGCACGAACGAACACATATGGAAGCTTGGGTCTGGCCGTGAGCCGTACATGGGCTAGCCAAAGCCGTTAAGGCGACGCTCGCGTAAAACGAAAAATCCGTGTTCGACCTTCGGTCCGGCATGAATTTTCACTGTCGTCATTATCTTATACAGCTGACGGTTGTCCGTATTTGCAAGTGTGTAAGACGTCGTGGTCTCCTGACCTTCATTGCTTATATATTCCGCCCTCACAATCATATTCCGCACATCAAGACGCTTCATTCGAACCCAAACTCGATAAGATAAAGCCAATGTTGTATGAATTCATGTAAACGATATGCAAATAACAAGTGCGCACTGGGGTTGAAATACTTGAGGCTGGCGTACACACATACATTCCAGACGCAACAGTCACAGGAGCTTTTAGTTCGAGAGAGGCAGACCACACACCGGAAGGCCGGTCCGTTCAGAGAATGAGTCAACCTCGGCCACTCGTGGAGCAGACAGCATGTGCCCGAGTGAAAGGAGGAATGACCCCGTGTTCGGCTTAAAAGCAAATTCCGCTACATTGTGTGGGAGCGTCCAACCTACGCATTCTTTACACATAGCACGCAGTTTCAGAGATTTTCACAGGGAGACAGCAAACGCCAAACGCCGATACTACAGATTTCCGGATTGGTCGCCCTAAACGAAACGTCATTCTCCCGTTTTAGAAGAGCAATGCTGATTGGCAGACGATATTTCTGACGCCTTGAGCTGAAGGAGTAATGGAAGAGAGTGAAAGATATACCTCTTCACGTCTGGCATAGAGAGGAGCCATTCCGTTGTCGCTCTTGGAGCAAGGAACAAGTCTCTCTTCAGTACTTCACTGGGAGAGAACCTCTGTCGAGAGCGAATCGAAGTGCAACTCTATATTGAGTCCTTGCGATTAAGCGTTGTTCACTGTGTTGGCCGACACACTTATTGTGCGGTGTGAATGGACAGAGTTATAGTTAAACGACTGCGAGCGAATTTTTGAGTGGCATCGCAGTGGACTGGTTATCTGACTGGTGTACCATGCCAATAGTTAGACTAGGGGCGAATAGGAATCCTTGACTTCATCAAGGCATAGGGAGAGTTTGATTGGCGAAGGTCAATCCAGATAGAACGAGAGTTGTCTTATTTGTCAGCAGCGAGCTGCGCAGACAGCAGTCATCGCAGATTACGGTATTGTCTGCTACAGCTATTGCGACCCCATATTCCCTCCACAACAGTACACTTCACTGCATTTCACACACTACAGCCTCGACTGTACCTAGCAACATTCTAAAGGATAATTATTCAAGTTGAGTAGGCGCGCCTCTCAGCCATTCTGCCAAGTCAATAACAATCTTAAACTTTGTATAGAAATTTCATTAGCGAATCCTATCCTTGAGAGGTAACTTCACATTCCGAAAAGTACCAGGATATAACTTGTTCAATTCATAACTAAAAGTGCCATTGTGATTTCTCAGAATTTTTGCAAAATAAATAATAATTTTCGTTAGTTTCATGTTTTTCTTACACTAACTACCACTACTCCAGTACCCAAGTATCCTACTAGTTATGTAAGAAATTTTGTTAATTTTTTTGTAATTTCCTTACAGCGGACGACTCCAGAAGATATTTATTGCTGAAAGTTTTTCAGGCATTTCTCTTTAGAACGTTAGGAGCGTCTGTCTGACTTCTGTAGTAGTGTGGGGGTGGAAATTGCATCTTGCAGGAGCCACAGGGTAAAGGGTACATCTCAGATTAATCCGTTGCGCAGAATAACAGAATAACAGATCAACCCCACGCTCACAACTGCGAATACATTTGATGTAGGGGGTGATTCACGAATATATGCAAATATATTAATATGTTATTCTACAAGTAAAAATAAAGAAAAAAGTTCATATAAACGGAGGTCCGCAAATGTTTAGTTATGGCGTTACGGCTAATAAAAGCTTTTGCCTGAAATTTAGCAACTTCGCTAGTATGAAGCCATCGCAAAACTGTAGGAGTTTAAAGTAAACTACGATTTCCATTTATTTTGTTGTTATTGGTCTGGTGAATGTAATAAAACGTGCCCCAGACGTGTATCTGTATTAATTTTCTTGAACATCCAGAGAAGCAAAGAAGTAATTTCGTAAAATTTAATTTATTAACTACTTAGTGCAGTTTGTTTTTTTAAATTCCAGACAATTGTACAAAGTTTTCAAGAGATGTTGCAGAGAATTTAATTTTGGAAAAATGATGGTGATAACGTTAACTGGAACTGTATGAATGTGTCAGACACTGTTGTTGTTGTTGTGGTCTTCAGTCCTGAGACTGGTTTGATGCAGCTCTCCATGCTACTCTATCCTGTGCAAGCTTCTTCATCTCCCAGTACCTACTGCAACCTACATCCTTCTGAATCTGCTTAGTGTATTGATCTCTTGGTCTCCCTCTACGATTTTTACCCTCCGCGCTGCCCTCCAATGCTAAATTTGTGATCCCTCGATGCCTCAGAACATGTCCTACCAACCGATCCCTTCTTCTAGTCAAGTTGTGCCACAAACTTCTCTTCTCCCCAATCCTATTCAATACCTCCTCATTAGTTACGTGATATACCCACCTTATCTTCAGCATTCTTCTGTAGCACCACATTTCGAAAGCTTCTATTCTCTTCTTGTCCAAACTAGTTATCGTCCATGTCTCACTTCCATACATGGCTACACTCCATACAAATACTTTCAGAAACGACTTCCTGACACCTAAATCTATATTCTAAGTTAACAAATTTCTTTTCTTGAGAAACGCTTTCCTTGCCATTGCCAGTCTACATTTTATATCCTCTCTACTTCGACCATCATCGGTTATTTTACTCCCTAAATAGCAAAACTCCTTTACTACTTTAAGTGTCTCATTTCCTAATCTAATTCCCTCAGCATCACCCGACTTAATTTGACTACATTCCATTATCCTCGTTTTGCTTTTGCTGATGTTCATCTTATATCCTCCTTTCAAGACACTGTCCATTCCGTTCAACTGCTCTTCCAAGTCCTTTGCTGTCTCTGACAGAATTACAATGTCATCGGCGAACCTCAAGGTTTTTACTTCTTCTCCATGAATTTTAATACCTACTCCGAATTTTTCTTTTGTTTCCTTTACTGCTTGCTCAATATACAGATTGAATAACATCGGGGAGAGGCTACAACCCTGTCTCACTCCTTTCCCAACCACTGCTTCCCTTTCATGCCCCTCGACTCTTATAACTGCCATCTGGTTTCTGTACAAATTGTAAATAGCCTTTCGCTCCCTGTATTTTACCCCTGCCACCTTCAGAATTTGAAAGAGAGTATTCCAGTCAACATTGTCAAAAGCTTTCTCTAAGTCTACAAATGCTAGAAACATAGGTTTGCCTTTTCTTAATCTTTCTTCCAAGATGAGTCGTAAGGTCAGTATTGCCTCACGTGTTCCAACATTTCTACGGAATCCAAACTGATCTTCCCCGAGGTCGGCTTCTACCAGTTTTTCCATTCGTCTGTAAAGAATTCGCGTTAGTATTTTGCAGCTGTGACTTATTAAACTGATAGTTCGGTAATTTTCACATCTGTCAACACCTGCTTTCTTTGGGATTGGAATTATTATATTCTTCTTGAAGTCTGAGGGTATTTCGCCTTTCTCATACATCGTGCTCACCAGATGGTAGAGTTTTCTCAGGACTGGCTCTCCCGAGGCCATCAGTAGTTCTAATGGAATGTTGTCTACTCCCGGGCCTTGTTTTGACTCAGGTCTTTCAGTGCTCTGTCAAACTCTTCACGCAGTATCTTATCCCCCATTACGTCTTCATCTACATCCTCTTCCATTTCCATAATATTGTCCTCAAGTACATCGCCCTTGTATAAACCCTCTATATACTCCTTCCACCTTCCTGCTTTCCCTTCTTTGCTTAGAACTGGGTTGCCATCTGAGCTCTTGATATTCATACAAGTGGTTCTCTTCTCTCCAAAGGTCTCTTTAATTTTCCTGTAGGCAGTATCTATCTTACCCCTAGTGATATGTGCCTCTACATCCTTACATTTGTCCTCTAGCCATCCCTGCTTAGCCATTTTGCACTTCCTGTCAATTTCATTTTTGAGACGTTTGTATTCCTTTTTGCCTACTTCATTTACTGCATTTTTATATTTTCTCCTTTCATCAATTAAATTCAGTATTTCTTCTGTTACCCAAGGATTTCTATTAGCCCTTGTCTTTTTACCTACCTGATCGTCTGCTGCCTTCACCACTTCATCCCTCAGAGATACCCATTCTTCTTCTACTGTATTTCTTTCCCCCATTCCTGTCAATTGTTCCCTTATGCTCTCCCTGAAACTCTGTACAACCTCTGGTTCTTTCAGTTTCTCCAGGTCCCATCTCCTTAAATTCCCACCTTTTTGCAGTTTCTTCAGTTTCAATCTGCAGTTCATAACCAATAGATTGTGGTCAGAATCCACATCTGCCCCAGGAAATGTCTTACAATTTAAAACCTGGTTCCTAAATCTCTGTCTTACCATTATATAATCTATCTGAAACTTGTCAGTATCTCCAGGCTTCTTACATGTATACAGCCTCCTTTCATGATTCTTGAACCAAGTGTTAGCTATGATTAAGTTATGCTCTGTGCAAAATTCTACAAGGCGGCTTCCTCTTTCATTCCTTCCCCCCAATCCATATTCACCTACTATGTTTCCTTCTCTCCCTTTTCCTACTGACGAATTCCAGTCACTCATGACTATTAAATTTTCGCCTCCCTTCACTACCTGAATAATTTCTTTTATCTCGTTATATATTTCATCTATTTCTTCATCATCTGCAGAGCTAGTTGGCATATAAACTTGTACTACTGTAGTAGACATGGGCTTGTGTCTATCTCGGCCACAATAATGCGTTCATCATGCTGTTTGTAGTAGCTAACCCGCACTCCTATTTTTTTATTCATTATTAAACCTACTCCTGCATTACCCCTATTTGATTTTGTATTTATAACCCTGTAATCACCTGACCAAAAGTCTTGTTCCTCCTGCCACCGAACTTCACTAATTCCCACTATATCTAACTTTAACCTATCCATCTCCCTTTTTAAATTTTCTAACCTACCAGCCCGATTAAGAGATCTGACATTCCACACTCCGATCCGTAGAACGCCAGTTTTCTTTCTCCTGATAACGACGTCCTCTTGAGTAGTCCCCGCCCGGAGATCCGAATGGGGGACTATTTTACCTCCGGAATATTTTACCCAAGAGGACGCCATCATCATTTAATCATACAGTAGAGCTGCATGTCCTCGGGAAAAATTACGGCTGTAGTTTCCCCTTGCTTTCAGCCGTTGTCAGACACTATGCTTTTATTAATACCAAACTACAGCAGTTACTATGTGGTCTCACTTAAATACACTGTTGTTATTCTGTTATTTCACTGAACAATAGAGACAACTAACCCGTGTCAAGGTTAGGGAACGACTGAAACAAGTCACTAACGGTTGCCAACAATGACATAAACGTTTCTATATTCTTAATGGAAAGTAAACAAATTTACTTGTATAACAATCTTCGCTTCTCTGGATGTTTTGAAAAACTACTGCAGATACACGTCTGGGACATGTTTTATTAGATTCACCAGACCAATAACAAAAAAAAAATAAATGGAAATCGTGCTTTACTTTAACCTCATACAGTATTGCGATGGCTTCATACTAGCGAAGTTGCTAAATTTCAGGCAAAATCTTTTATTAGCCGTAACTCCGTATCTAAACATTTGCGGACCTATGTTTATATGAACTTTTTTCTTTAGTTTTACTTCTAGAATAACGTATTAAAATATTTGCATATTTTCGTGAATCACCATGTATATTAAAAAAGATTCCGAGAGAAACTAAGCTTTACGGTAATTATTCCCAACACAGCGAAGAACAAAAATCTGGAAACAGGTTTCGGTTGCCATCATTCTGAGAGGAGTTAACACTTTACTCAACATGGCAGCAGCCGAGGAAAGCTGTTCAAGTTTCATGCGAGCGTCTTTTTGCTCGTGGGCGGCGTGGAGATACATTGGGACCAGCCGTTTCGATTATTGTGCCTGAGACAGGGTAGGAAACCTGTGTGGTAAAAAGAATATGGACAGTTGCTGTGTCCAAGCAGGCAAGCTCTGGCCCGTTGCCCTTCCGTGTAGTTTGTAACGGCGCTATTTTTTCAAGGCACTGGCTTACGAGAGTGTGGTGCCCGTCAGCCATATAAGGTCTGGCCGTCGCCTTCCTGTTTGACCTGGAGACCGACACGCAGCTGCAGCCGTGTCATCGCCTCGCTGAAGGCATTTATCGCCACGCAGTAGTCGTAGTTTCGCTGATCATTTCCCCGAACAAAACATAGCAACGTCGTTCGAGTTCACTCGCCGTTTTATTTTGTTCTTGGCGGTGGGTGCGTGTATTTTCGATCTTTGATTGCAGACCAGCGATGCCAGCCGAGCGGTAAGATTCATCCAAGTTCCCGGCCCCTCTCCCCCCCCCCCCCCGCTCCCATTTTGTCATCTTGATCTGGTACTCTGGTCTTATGATTCTATCCCCGGCTTGACCGCGACTGCACGGGCCTAGTTCTGATTCAGTTCATGAAACCTGTGTAGTCAGTGAAGGCTGCCCTCAGCTTAATACTGTTCCATTCTGATTTCAGAACATACTCTTGCTGTATTACCCCAAAAGCCTATGAGTGTTCTTACACTACTTGCCATTAAAATTACTACACCACGCAGATGACGTGTTACAGACGTGAAATTCAACCGACAGGGAGAACATGCTGTGATACACAAATGATTAGCTTTTCAGAGCATTCAGGCAAGGTTGGCGCCGGTGGCGACACCTACAACGTGCTGACATGAGGAAAGTTTCCAACCGATTTCTCATACACAAACAGCAGTTGACCGGCGTTGCCTAGTGAAACGTTGTTGCCATGCCTCGTGTAAGAAGGTGAAATGCGTACCATCACGTTTCCGACTTTGATTAAGGTCGGATTGTAGCCTATCGCGACTGCGGTTTATCGTATCGCGACATTGCTACTCGATTTGGTCGAGATCCAATGACTGTTAGCAGAATATGGAATTGGTGGGTTCAGGGGGGTAATACGGAACGCCGTGCTGGATCCCAACGGCCTCGTATCACATCATTTTTTCGGATGAATCCAGGTTCTGTTTACAGCATCATGATGGTCGCATCCGTGTTTGGCGACATCGCGGTGAACGTACATTGGAAGCGTGTATTCGTCATCGCCATACTGGCGTATCATCCTGCGTGATGGTATGGGATGCCATTGGTTACACGTCTCGGTCACCTCTCGTTCGCACTGACGTCACTTTGAACAGTGGATGTTACAGTTCAGACGTATTACGACCCGTGGCTCCACCCTTCATTCGATCCCTGCGAAAACCTACATTTCAGCAGGATAATGCACAACCGCATGTTGCAGGTCCTGTACGGGCCTTTCTGGATACAGAAAATGTTCGACTGCTGCCCTGGCCAGCACATTCTCCAGATGTCTCACCAATTGAAAACGTCTGGTCAATGGTGGCCGAGCAACTGGCTCGTCACAATACGCCAGTGACCACTCTTGATGAACTGTGGTATCATGTCGAAGCTGCATGGGCAGCTGTACCTGTACACGCCATCCAAGCTCTGACTCAATGCCCAGGCGTATCAAGGCCGTTATTATGGCCAGAGGTGGTTGTTCTGGGTACTGATTTCTCAGGATCTATGCACCCAAATTGCGTGTCAGTTCCAGTATAATATATTTGTCCAATGAATACCCGTTTATCATCTGCATTTCTCCTTGGTGTTGCAATTTTAATGGCCAGTAGTGTATTACTGTAGTGAAAACCTACCACGTTTCCCTCTGGTAGCAGGAACTTTGCCGACTCCTTGCACTGTCGGACACTGTATATGAAATCAACGAAAATCCCAGCAGCCAGTTAACATTTATCTCGTCCGAGAACTGGGGAAAGTTCTTCTCATTTAGCCGGCCGCTGTGGCTGAGCGGTTCTATGCGCTTCAGTCCGGAACCGCGCTGCTGCTACGGACGCAGGTTCGAATCCTGCCTCGGGCATGGATGTATGTAATGTCCTTAGGTTAGTTAGGTTTAAGTAGTTCTAAGTCTAGGGGACTGATGACTTCAGATGTTGTGTCCCATTGTGCTTAGAGCCATTTTTCTTCTCATTTACGCCACCTGGGGTTGCGAGAGCTGTGCGAGACAGCTAGCGTGTGGTGGCGCAACCTGAGCCTTCACTCTGGACGCTGTTGCCATATTACTTTACAGAATTAAACTAGGGTTTTTAATCAGGACCCCGGCCTTTCAACAGCAGTTCGCTAGCCAACTATGCTATCCAGGCAACTTTATTTGAGTAGTTTATAGAGTTCAAATGGTTCAAATGGCTCTGAGCACTATGGGACTCAACTTCTGAGGTCATGAGTCCCCTAGACTTAGAACTACTTAAACCGAAGGACATCACAAACAACCAGGCGCGAGGCAGGATTCGAACCTGCGACCGTAGCAGCAGCGCGGTTCCGGACTGGAGCGCCTAGAACCGCTCGGCGTTTATAGAGTCTGAACGGCTTAGCTATACGCTACTCTCTTAGGATTGCTAGACCAACAGAGTAATTGACTATGTCTAAATTTGGTCATTTCTTCGGTTACATGTGAAAGGAAGCATTATGTTGTTAGCACCTTCTACTAATGTTTATAGAACCTTTCCGGATGACGCACAACGTCTATAACACCAGAGGTGGATGAGCTGCTCCGTGGCACTCTCACGAGAACTAAACCATCCCATGGAGAAACGTGCTGACGTCTTTTAAATCTTCTATGAACTCTCTATTAATCCTGAGGTACCACTCAAGTTAACTAAATATTTCCTTAGAATTTTTACAGTGTATCCGTGCCTAGTATCTGTCTTTCCTGCAACATGTTGACATTACATTTTAAATCCCTCTAGCCTGAAGCTTCTACAAATTTTACGATTGCGAGCGTTCCCGTTTGATGTTCAGTGGCGCACTCAGATTATAATGGATGTCTCAGTGTATTTGCCGTTAATGCGTAACCGATCTCCGTACATGCACACCTAGGCAGTTTGGCTCCACTCGGAAGTGGGTGATTCGAATCTTCTTGGTGAAAAAATTTTCATCAAGAGTAGCTTGTCGGTAAGGGGAGGACAGACGGTGACGTTAAGTTTCGGATCGCTAGCCTTCGTGCCAATCTGCTGGATTAAATTCCAAACCTGTCCACAGAGTCTCACGGAGTGAAGGCATGGGATATTGTTAATGACGATCCGCCCATAAGATGGAGACGGTCAGGTCTGCTCCCCCTGACGTGCTTTCGGAAAGAACTGCCTGTGTCCCGGAATTGGATTTCACTCTCTCCCTTCTCTCATCACCATTAACAAAAAATAATACCGAACTAAAGCCTATAACAGTCACCTGTGCCCAACAGATAAACTTAATGGAGGATTTTCATATACCGCATGGAAAGGGGCTATCGAGTGTGGGAGAAGGAAACACTATCCGATGAGGAGACTGAACAGCTCCCCGGGGGGTCTACCTCATAAGAATTCCACACGAATCCCTCTTTCTTTAAGCTTAATACGGTTCAGTACTTGCATTGATGGGCAGCTTCCACTCTCTTGTCCTCCGAGTATTGATCCTCTGAGCCTCTTCCTATATTGCGCAGGATGATTCAGATTGGTGAACGAGCAGAATAGAAGGAGTTGCAGTAAAGAACGAACCGTCAGGCGGATTCATAGCCAGTCACGCCCACAAACACTTTCTTGCCACTTACTGGTTGGCGTCAGGGTAGTTTAGGGTACTGCATTTATTCGGCACCTCATGCTCAGCAAACGTCCATTCATATACTAGCATCCATTCACAACATTCCACATACAAAAACCAGAAGTGCGCAAACGTACATCACACACTAGCGTCTATTCACATCATTCTGCGTATAAAAACCAGAAGTTTCCAAATTACAGTAAATTCAAAATATTACAAAACTAGACATGACGCATAACGTAGAACTAGAGTGCGCACTTAGTACTGATTGTGGTGTTGCACGTTACTGTCAGATAAAAACGCTACCCGTTACGAACGTGTTAGCAATATCAAGTCTGGGCTGCGACTGGTGTGTTGACTTACTCCCGAATGTACTGCAAACTTTAAATCGTAGTTTGTACACATTTGTGTACGACTGGAAATAATCGTTTCGAACTATGAAGTCAGTTGGCTCTCAGCACGATGGGACTTAACATCTGTGGTCATCAGTCCCCTAGAACTTAGAACTACTTAAACCTAACTAAGCTAAGGACATCACACACATCCATTCCCGAGGCAGGATTCGAACCTGCGACCGTAGCGGTCACGCGGTTCCAGACTGAAGCGCCTAGAACCGCACGGCCACACCGGCCGGCATGAAGTCAGTTGTTCGATACTGAAATAACAATATTTACGTCACGCTGTGCCTTAATTAATTAACAGTTACAGGTTCCTTGAGATATCTTTGACATTTAACCACTAAAGTTAAGAATTAATTATCAATAACTACTGACTTTTTGGCACTGATGTCGCCATTAATCAATGTTCGTTCTCTCTTTCATGTAGCAACTCTTCCCAATATCAGTTTGCGGCTGGCTACTTGATACTGATCTCAGACACATGCTCTTGTCTCATAAAGGAACGTAAACATGCTGCGTCTAAAGAGCCATTCTACCCGAGTTCTTGAATATACGTTTATTTATTGCACACAAAACGGTTCTCATCATATCACCGAAGTTAAGCGCTGTTGGGCCGGGCTAGCACTTGGGTGTGTTCGCATCTGGTCTGCTGAGCCCTGTTCACAAGCAGGGTGCACTCAACCCGTGTGAGGCAAACTGAGGAGCTACTCGATTTAGAAGTAGTGGCTCCGGTCTCGTAAACTGACAAAACGGCCGGGAGACCTGTGTGCTGACCACATGCTCCTCCATATCCGCAGCCACTGACGCCTGTGGTCTGAGGACGACACGGCGGTCGGTCGGTACCATAGGGCCTTGATGGCCTGTTCGGGTGGAGTTTAGGTTTTTTAATTTAGTTTACTGCACGCAAGGCAGATTCTTAAGAGCTGGGCTAAAATGTACTCAAAAAGATAAATTAACAATAATGTTCGAGCTAAGACACTGAGTGTTGTCTCGTGACATATTGACCAACAGTCTTTCGCAAGAATGATTAGCCCAAGTTTTCTCGAATGAAATATGGTGTATGCATGCAAATAAGGAAAAATTAAATAACCAATTGCCTATTTTCCGGAATATTCTGGAAGCTGGAGTAAGCGTTTTTAACTTGCACGGGCAGTTTTAGAGATAGAGGGTCTGTGACACCCTGAACATTCCAGTGGTAGATATGAGAGAAACAAGAGAATGGCTGTGTGGAGGGAATGTCGTCTTTTGTGACTAGTAATGAACAGTGCAGCGTGTGGCCTTACGGTTGCCGGCGTTGGAAGCGATCTTGGCGCCGGCGCGCGCCCAGCGGTTGGCAGCACTGGAGGGGGCGCCCCCCGCGCGCCTGGCGCTGGCGGCCGGCGCCCTGGTCGGGCCGTCGAACACGTCGTCGGCGCCGCGCACCTCGTCCTCGACTGTGGCGCGCGCCGTCTCGCTGCTGACGCTGCCGCGCGCGCCCGAGTCGTACTCCTGGCGGATCTTGCTGATCTTGAACTTGGCGTAGGCGACGCGCGCCGACGGCGTCAGCGTCGACAGCCGCGGGTTGTACTCCAGCAGCTTCTCGGGGTCGAGGCCCTCCTTCTGCTTCTCGATGATGTACCTGCGGGCCAGACAGTATTACATCCACATCTAGACGATTACTCTGCACTTTACAAGTAAGTGCCTGGCAGAGCGTCAAGCTACGAGGGCAGTTCAATAAGTAATGCAACACATTTTTTTTCTCGGCCAATTTTGGTTGTTAAAACCGGAAATTTCTTGTGGAATATTTTCAAACATTCCCGCTTCGTCTCGTGTAGTTTCATTGACTTCCGACAGGTGGCAGCGCTGTACGGAGCTGTTAAAATGGCGTCTGTAACGGATGTGCGTTGCAAACAATGGGCAGTGATCGAGTTTCTTTTGGCGGAAAACCAGGGCATCTCAGATATTCATAGGCGCTTGCAGAATGTCTACGGTGATCTGGCAGTGGACAAAAGCACGGTGAGTCTTTGGGCAAAGCGTGTGTCATCATCGCCGCAAGGTCAAGCAAGACTGTCTGATCTCCAGCGTGCGGGCCGGCCGTGCACAGCTGTGACTCCTGCAATGGCGGAGCGTGCGAACACACTCGTTCGAGATGATCCACGGATCACCATCAAACAACTCAGTGCTCAACTTGACATCTCTGTTGGTAGTGCTGTCACAATTGTTCACCAGTTGGGATATTCAACGGTTTGTTCCCGCTGGGTCCCTCGTTGTCCAACCGAACACCATAAAGAGCAAAGGAGAACCATCTGTGCAGAATTGCTTGCTCGTCATGTGGCTGAGGGTGACAATTTCTTGTGAAAGATTGTTACAGGCGATGAAACATGGGTTCATCACTTCGAACCTGAAACAAAACGGCAATCAATGGAGTGGCGCCACACCCACTCCCCTACCAAGAAAAAGTTTAAAGCCATACCCTCAGCCGGTAAAGTCATGGTTACAGTCTTCTGGGATGCCGAAGGGGTTATTCTGTTCGATGTCCTTCCCCATGGTCAAACGATCAACTCTGAAGTGTATTGTGCTACTCTTCAGAAATTGAAGAAACGACCTCAGCGTGTTCGTAGGCACAAAAATCTGAACGAACTTCTCCTTCATGACAACGCAAGACCTCACACAAGTCTTCGCACCCGAGAGGAGCTCACAAAACTTCAGTGGACTGTTCTTCCTTATGCACCCTACAGCCCCGATCTCGCACCGTCGGATTTCCATATGTTTGGCCCAATGAAGGACGCAATCCGTGGGAGGCACTACGTGGATGATGAAGAAGTTATTGATGCAGTACGACGTTGGCTCCGACATCGACCAGTGGAATGGTACCGTGCAGGCATACAGGCCCTCATTTCAAGGTAGCGTAAGGCCGTAGCATTGAATGGAGATTACGTTGAAAAATAGTGTTGTGTAGCTAAAAGATTGAGGAATAACCTGGTGTATTTCAATGCTGAATAAAACAACCCCTGTTTCAGAAAAAAAGTGTTGCATTACTTATTGAACTGCCCTCGTACTTCGCTACCCTTTGTAATGTGACAACGTGCCGTCTAGTGAATGCCAGGCATAGTCAAGGCGCAACAGCAGAGAAAGTGGATGCTTATGCCATCTGTGAGTCACAGTCGAAGGCAAAGCGCAAGTGCTTCCGCCTGGTGGCAGCTAAGTTATAAAGAACGCTATGTGGGAGACAGTGTCTGGCTTGTGCTGCACTCTGACAGCGAAATAACAAAAGAATTAAACTAAATATTATTGTTATGTGTAGTAAAAATAGAAATGTAATATTACTTTAATACATGAAAATGACTGTAACTGAATATTGTAATGCTATGGTATGTTTAATTGTAAATAGAGAACTTGGTGTAATGTAAAATAATGTTTAGGTGTGGGGGGGAATCCCCGAGAATGAGAAAAGTGTACATGTTGGCGCGTAGTATTGGCGGTAGAAGTAAGTTGGCGTAGCTCTGAGGCAGGACAAGTGTTAAGTGGCGTAAAAGTGACTGCCCGGTGTGTGCTACGGTAACGTTGCTAACAGACCATTTAGAAGTGAGCTGAAAACAGATATGGACTTGGTTTATCGTATGGCTACAAGTTAAATGGACACTAAGGCTTGTAAGACGCGGTATTTCGACGGAGATGGGCTGTGAGCGGCAAAATAGTACGGTTTTCCGCTCTGAGGTACATGGCACCGCATGGTGGAATGCTGTATTAATTGCGACGAGTTGCTTGTGCCAACGGCAGGTGTGAAGGGACCAGTAGCCGCATCCAGCGGCATATTGTGATCTCAATAACTGATGAGGTCCATTGGTGAGCTCACTTCGGTAGCCACGAACTAGAAGTTATCTTACAAGAGTATTATTATGAACAGTGGTTGTTATACCGACGCCATTACCAGTACATTGATATTTTGTGAATTAGTTTGTGTAATAGTCAAACCAAGTTCTCTACAGTGTGTAAAGTTTGGAGGCAATAATAATTATGTGGTTTAAATTACATTCCCCAATTGTAAACAATTATTTAAAGGAAATAGCTCATTATTACCCCATATCCAGTGATTTCTATGTGCTGCAACATCATTGAAAATTTATGGTGCGTGAGTATCGGCTTAGCTATATTACAAGATAAAATAGTCGGAATTAACGCCGAAATTGCCAGCAGACGCCGCTTCATGCAATGGATGGAAGATGCCAGGTACTGTGCCACCTTAATTACTATCCAGACCGATGTGGTGGCTTTTCAGTACATTGCCATAGTCAAAAATTACTCGGTTCCGTCCGAGCAACGTGATTCTCAATTAGTGTTTTCAGCAGCTATTTTGACAAGCAGATCTATACTGTTCTTTAATTAAGCGTTCAAGAAAATTGCTGCCACCACAGTACACATTGTGCCTTCAGTACAATGCAAGCTCAGTAATTCAGTAATTACAATTTGTGTAGTTTACATTAACCTAAAACAAGTTCAAGTGTGTATCATGTGTGTTATGTATTGTGAAACGATTTCAGCTGGTGGTATTGTTTTAAATGAGTAATGTCCTGCTGCTAGGCAATATCAAACACACAGAATTAAGTGATCCCTGTTCAGTCACTTCAAAGAGATTATCAGTGCTACTAATAATCATGTATAGACGTAAAAATAAGTTTTTTACGCGCCATTATCATTATTTATTTAAAAAATTCCGTGTAGTAGTTGGATCACCATAGGGTGTCTATTCAAACCTATTACACATGAGAGCTGCTTTCCGGAAGTCCGATGCCGCATGATCTAATAATAATACAGTAAATTCTGGTAGTGGCATCGTACCTTCTACTCTCGAACAGAGTGCATGGGAAAAACGGACACTCGAATCTTTCTGTGTGAGCTCTTATTTTTCTTATTTTATTGTGATGATCAAGTCTTCTTATGTAGTCAGGCGCCAACAAAAATTTTTCGCATTCGTCAGAGAAAGCTGGTGATTGAAATTTCACGAGAAGATCCTGCGGCAACGAGAAACGCCTTTGTTTTAATGACGTCCACACCAAATCTTGTATAATATCTGTGGCACTCTCTCCGCTATTTCACGACAATACAAAACGAGCTGCTCTTCTTTGAACTTTTTCAATGTCCTCCGTCAGTCCTCTCTGATACGGGTCCCAGGTTACGCAGCAATGCTCGAGAGGAGGACAGGCAAACGTATTGTAAGCAGTCTCTTTACTAGATCTGTTGTATTTTGTAAGTGTTCTGTCAATAAATCGCAGTCTTTGGTTCGCTTTCCTCTCAACTTTATCTACGTGATCGTTCCAAGCTAAATTATTCGTAATTGTAATCCCTAAGTATTTATTTGATTTTACAGCCTTTCGATTTGTGTGATTCATCGTGTAACCGAATCTAGTACAGGATGGAAAAAATGGAGCATCGAGACAATATCATCTCATAATTGAAACCAATTGAAGTAAAAGATCAATTTTGTTGCTGGTACTTATGAAAGGAACTTTAGTTTACATTTTTCAATGTTCTCACAGGATTCAGTAATGTATTCAAACATAATGCGATTCAATTACAACACATTCAGTTGTAACTGACACTAGATTCCACACTCTGTGTGTAAAAACGCAAAATACTGAAAGATGTGCACAATATGTTGATAGTTGTCAACCTGTAGCACCTTAGCTCGAAGTGGTAGTTATAATATGTAAATTGAGCTACTCCACACAAATCAAAGAAGTTATATATTGAACTGTGCGCTGATGTAAGCTGTTGCCAGCCCACCAGTCGGCAAAGAGGTTGCAAGAAGATCGATAGTGGGCGCTGAATGAAGTGCGCCTATGAGGAGAGAGGCCAAAGACAGGCTCACAGGCAATGCGCCACCAACGCCCTTTCGACCTCCAGTATTCGGATCGCCGCCACAGACTGGAGAGCCCAGCCAGTCACAGACAGTGTGTCCAGTCAGCCGCAGTTGCAGTCAGCTCAGTTACTAGCTCAGTTACTATTCTAGTTGGCATATGTCAGTTCATGTCACCGGCTATGAGTGTAGCGTTTACCGTGGGACTTGTAGTTCATGACCAGTGAGGCTTACGTGGACTATTACGGAAGAGCTCGTAGCACAGCAACTTAGTTAAAGATCGGTAGCTTCTTGTTCTTATGAGTAAAGAACCATGTTAACAAATGTGTGCAGTTGTGTCATAGGAACAGGACACTGGCCACCAAACAACATCCTCTCCCTGGCTTCCCCTGGTACAGGACTCTATTATGTCAACGATCACACAAGACTGTAAAGTCAATATCAACAGGATACCTACACTATTTGATCAAAAATACTTGGACACCTCATGTAACACAGATTGGCCACTTATCGCGAGATGCGGACCTGTCGGTGTGAAAGGCAGTGCAGAGTACACTACTAGCCATTAAAATTGCTACACCACGAAGATGTGCTACAGACGTGAAATTTAACCGACAGGAAGAAGATGCTGTGATATGCAAATGATTAGCTTTTCAGAGCATTCACACAAGGCAGGCGACAGTGGCGACACCTACAACGTGCTGACACAACGAAAGTTTCCAACCGATATCTCACACAAAAAACAGCAGTTGACCGGCGTTGCCTGGTGAAACATTGTTCTGATGCCTCGTGTAAGGAGGAGAAATGCGTGCCATTACAGTTCCAGCCTTTGATAAAGGTCGGATTGTAGCCTATAGTGATTGCGGGTCATCGTATCGCGACATTGCTGCTCGCGTTGATCGAGATCCAATGACTGTTAGCAGAATATGGCATTGGTGGGTTCAGGGGGGTAATACGGAATGCCGTGCTGGATCCCAATGGCCTTGTATTACTAGCATTCGAGATAACAGGCATCTTATCCGCATGGCTGTAACGGATAGTGCAGCCACGTCTCTATCCCTGAGTAATCAGATGGGGACGTTTGCAAGACAACAACCATCTGCACGATCAGTTCGACAACGTTTGCAGCAGCATGGACTGTCAGCTTGGAGACCATGGCTGCGGTTACCCTTGACGCTGCATCACACACAGGAGCGCCTGCGATGGTGTATTGAACGACGAACCTGGGTGCACGAATGGCAAAACATAATTTTTTCGGATGAATCCAGATTCTGTTTACAGCATCATGATGGTCGGATCCGTGTTTGGCGACATCGCGGTGAACGTACATTGGAAGCGTGTATTCGTCATCACCATACTGGCGTATCACCCAGCGTGATGGTATGGGGTGCCATTGGTTACACGTCTTGGTCACCTCTTGTTCGCATTGACGGCACTTTGAACAGTCGACGTTATATTTCAAATGTGTTACGAACCGTGGCTCTACCATTCATTCGATCTCTGCGAAACCCTACATTTGAGTAGGATAATGCACGACCACATGTTGCAGGTCCTGTACGGCCCTTTCTGGATACAGCTCACACACAGGTCTGTGGTCAGCGCTGAGGGGCGCTTGAGGTGGTGCAAAGAGCGATGCCACAGGACAGCGGATCACTGGATACGAATTATTTTCAGTGACGCATCATACCAAACAAAGTGGCAGTCCGATGGAAGGGTTTCGGTTTGGCAAATGCCTTGAAAACATTACCTGCCAACATATGTAGTGGGTTGCGGAAACAAACACATTTTCTGACTTTGTGTACTGAGTATGGTAGAGGAACAGTTCGAAGAGGATGGCTGTTTGTATCGGCATGACATCGCACCCTGTCATGAAGCAGTTTCTGTGAGGCAATGGTTTGTGGACAATAACGTTCCTGAATCGGGCTGGTCTACCCATAGTTCCGACATGAGTCCAATAGAAAATCTTTGGGATAAGTTGTAACATCGACTTCAGTCCAGACCGCAGCGTCCGACATTACCAGTGTCTCTGGTGTCGGCTCTTGAGGAAGAACAGGCTGCCACTCCCCCATAGACATTCAGACACGTCATTGAAAGTATGCACAGCAGAGTTCAAGCAGTCGTGAAGGAAAAGGGGAGAATGTACACTCTCGATATTAATGTCCACTAATGGGTGTCCGGATAATTTTGATCAGATAGTGTACATTACAAAAAGCAACAAAATGAAAAGAAACAATAGAAAATTGATAACCTAGTTAGACTACTAAAGCTAAGACACTACAACGCTACAATTAGGCCTCGTGCACCATATACCGTCCTTAAAATGAACGTCACTAATTGAAAATATATAAATCAAGACAGAAAAATTTTAAAAAGTTTTTCGTGTTTTTCTGCTCAGAGGAAGTGAAGTACATAAAACGGACGATTATACCAGCATTTTGAGAGGATATCAGACTCTTTCTTGAGTAGGAGCATCCAGTTTCACTACAGCTTTATTAGAATGATCAGTTATACGCCGGCCAAAAGTACTTTTAATGGTTTCCTCTCAACGAAAGTAAAGAACAACTAGCTGACAGCGCTTCAATGATGTGTTAAGGAAATAGTTATCTTAGAGCACTCAATAAGGGTCACATATAAATTCGAAACTACTGTATAACTGACAGTCATCGATTTAAAGTAAAACCTAACAGCAAATTTAACAAATATGCGACAGAAGAGCGTAGAATGAACTTTACCTAGAAGGTGGAAGCATTGTGACAAAAGAACTAAGAGAGCACATCAAATATTTAAATGTGCTGTTGAGTGAAACATGTTGTTGTGCTCTCAGTCCAGAGACTGGTTCGATGCACCTCTCTGTAATACTCTACATTGTGCAAGCCTCTTAGCTCAGAATAACTACTGCAACGTACACCCTTCTGAATCTGCTTAGTGTATTCATCTCTTGGTCTCCATCTACGAGTTTTACCGTCCACGCTTCCCTCCAATACTAGATTGGTGATTCCTTGATGCCTCAGAACATGTCTTACCAACCGATTCCTGTATGTAGTCAAGTTGTGCTAGAGATTCCTCTTCTCCACAGTTCTATTCAGTACCTCCTCATTAGTTACGTAATCTAGCCATCTAATGTTCAGCATTCTTCTGTAGCACCATATTGCGAAAGCGTCTATTCTCTTCTTGACTAAACTATTTATCGTCCATGTTTCACTTCCATAAATAGCTACACTCCATAGAAATACTTTCAGAAAAGACTTCCAGACACTTAAATCTATGCCCGATGTTAAAAAATTTCTCTTCTTCAGATACGCTTTCTTTTCCATAGCCAGTCTACATTTTACATCCTCCCTACTTCGAGCATCATCAGTTATTTTGCTTCTCAAATACCGAACCTCATTTACTACTTTAAGTGTCTCATTTCCTAATCTTATTCCCTCAACATCACCTGCATCATCTGATTCAATTCGACTACATTTCATTATCCTCGTTTTGCTTTTGCTGATGTTCATCTTATATCATCCTTTCAAGATACTGTCCATTCTGTACAGCTGCTCTTCCAGATCCTTTGCTATCTCTGACATAATTACAATGTCCTGAAATATAACAGCATAGAAATAATAAATAAATAAAAAACGTTAAATAGGTTTGTTTTTTCTGCCTTAGACTCATTTTCACGTATTTAATATGTTGCGATTCTAATGGTCTACAATACTGTGAAATAGTTTTCTTCAATGGCCCTCCTGATACTGATACTGTTGTAATCAAAAGGCACTCTCCACTTCCGAATCTTCTTGTTTTATTTTTTTTTGTGCTTTTGCTCGCATCGGGCGGATCGATGTGGTTATTAATGGATGCGGCGTGGATAATTTAAGGACCGGTCGAATGCCCTTCCTGTTGCCACCCCGTTAACCCCAGGGACAGAATATGTGAACCCCTATTGTCTGCGCATAACGTTATTCATGTTAAAGTGAGCGAAAGTTTTCTAAACATTCATGAATCGCGTAACTGAGGCATGACTATGGTGTCATCCTAGTATTAACCTAGTGGGATGGGGGAAACCGCCTAACAACTACACCCAGGCTGACCGGAACATTGACCCTCGTCGTTAATCCGGCTGGCAGATTCGATACAGGCTCGTTCCAACAGCGACCCCGGGGCATTAACACGTACGGATTCGCTGTCCACTTCCGAATCAAAGAGCACTACAGGTCCAACCGGGACCTCAGAAGCTGAGCTCTGCCAACACTGCGTCAGCGATAGAGATGGAGAATACCCAAAAACTGTGGGCTCCGGGAACAAACCAACTTTCCTCAGCGCAACGTGAGGTGGCCTGGTGAATGATTAACGAGAGAAGCATCTCCATGGAACATCTCACCACTCCGTTCAACACTTCTTTAGAGGACAGTATGTGCGCGACGACCACTGCAACACTTTCACAAGACGTCTCACTCTTGAGGACGATATGGAGGCGACATTAAGACTGTGATCATAACTCACTGACCTCATACATTGTATTTCTATCGTGAATCGCACACGTTACTAGGTACTTATCGAAGTGTCGATAAGTGACGTGTGGCGGAGGGCTCTTTTGTTGGAGTGAGCGGAACGTACCTGCGTAAACTCTGGCGGCTGCTGCGGCGTGTCTGCGCTTCCGTCGTGGAACCGATGGGGTCTCGCGCCACGGTGTTCTTGCGCACCATGGCGTTCCAGTCCTTCTTCTTGGAGCTGGTTCGCTTCCCGATGGCTTTGGCGATCTTGCTGAACACGTCCTTTGGTCCGCCAGGGCCCTTGCGGATGGCGTCGCTCACGATGCCCTCCACGAAGCCGATCTGGAAGTCCTTGAGCAGCCGGCGCTCCATGACGCGACCCTTCTTGCCCACTGTGGAACAGAGAGTCCAGTGTAGTTTACATATATGTATATAAATGGATATGTGTATGTATGTATGTTCCAGAATACCTGCAGAGCGCCTCTAGCAGTTTCACCCATTCTTGATCCATATATGTCATAGTAACAGAAGACAAGTACTGTGAGGGTAAGACGTACCAAGATCTTCCCATTTTTGGAGGTGGGGTGATAAAGCAGTGCTACCTGAACATAACTGTGCAACGCCTGGGCCACTATCATCCACACAGTACGAATATGACTTACTACTTGGAAGAAATACCAGGGGCAGGGGGTGGGGCGTAGGTGTAAAGCTCCAGAAGAACTGTCAGGATAGGCCTGGAGATAGGAAAGAGGTGACTTGTTAAAATAATCGAAAACGATGAATAGATGTCCAATCCGTAGTATTCGAGGCTGCTAAGGTGAATGGTAACCGTCCTGTTGCAGACTGGACCATAGGGGTGGGACTGGTTGTTCGAACAGGTGACATGGACAATATAAGTATTAAATGTGTTGATCTATTTTAAGCAAACTTGGTACATATGTCATTCACTCTCCGGAAAACAGCAGGAGTAAGAAATACGTAGCACTCCTATGATTGGTAGTGGGATGGGACACGGAAAATAATCGAAAATGACTAGTATTATTATCATAACCAAAAGACCAACGAAGGGACTGGCTAATTCGTGACTGTCCAGATGATGTTGCACCTCAATTGGTGGGAGTAGGGATGGGAATGGCGTGATTTACAAATAACTGACCGGAAATTTGCCAAGTGGATAGCAAGTAAGACATAAGAGACAACTTGCAAAATTAGTTTACTAAATTCGTATTCATCACGAAATCACTGGTTTCCGAGCTCGCAGCGAAGTTAATATTGTGGTCTCCATGATAAAGAATGCGGACTGGACAAACCCTGTGGCGTTCTTGTTTCCAGGTGCGGAAAAAGATGTTCCGTTGCAAGACCTTTCAATTGGGTTCAACATGTCGGTGAGGTGTGATTGAGTAAAAGCGCAGAAAGTACTCAGTGTAGCTGTATCTCTGAAATTACGTAAAATCACAGAAAATATTCAATGATTTGTATCTTGTTCTGTACATGAATTAGAAGTTTTTCAGTCTTTATGACTATTTCCTTTGCTTAAAATTTGAGCTGTTAAATAGAAACACTTATTTTGAAAATGGAACTTACAGCGGCTTCTTGTCAGTTGACAAAGGTTGCACACGATAAACGTTGTTCAGCTTTTCGCGTAATCTAAGTAAAATGGCACCCAGTGTGCTACTGCTTACAAATTCTGCATCAATAGTCATAGTCCACAGATGATGCTTCTTCCATGTATTGATGTTGTTTATCACCTCGTTTATTGATGCTGCGCGGGTAGAGAAAGTGCCTGTATAGTGTACCTTTAAATGTACCTTACGGACACCTAGCGAGCACAGGGCAGGAAACGGTTTGAGTGGGACGGCTTGCCCAGAGACGCGCAGCTTGCGTGGTACAGCGACCCGCTGTCGCAGTCGTTGGCAGCAATATGGAAAGTCAAACAACTCGCGCCGCCCGGCTTCCGCCCCCGGAGCTCACATTTATTTCCGATTTCCTGCCTGAGAGCTCACTGCTGCGACGAGCGACGACGCGGCACACCCCGCAGCCGCCTGCTGCTGCTGCTGCTGCTCCTGCCTGCAGCTCAAAGTCGCTCTTTTAAATGCGGCAGTACTGCAACCTGCGGACATCTCACGCTGCGGAGCTTCTCAGTACTGTGGTATCATTTGATCGCACCATTATTAGCTCCTGAAAAGTTCGCAGAAACGATTTTAAGTTTTGCGGACAAGTACTTTAAGTACTTAAGTACTTTAAGTGAAAGGAGATACTGAATAGTGATGTGTCTAATAGTGAAAGGATTTGAGATTTGTAAATACTCAATTTGATATCTAGTCACAATTCCAGGTTAATAACTAGTGTTTTACGTATAAACATGTTTCGAGTTAGAGCCGCCGCAGCACGGTGATGTTAAAGGTGATCGTGTTGTTGACGTCTTCATTCTGAGCACTGGATTGACGCACCTGTCTATGCTAATCTATCTTGTGCATGTCTGTTTCGCATAACTGCTGCAGCGTATAAGGGGTAGTCAATGTTGTTGTTGTTGTGGTCTTCAGTCCTGAGACTCGTTTGATGCAGCTCTCCATGCTACTCTCTCCTGTGCAAGCTTCTTCATCTCCTAGTATCTACTGCAATCTACATCCTTCTGAATCTGCTTAGTGTATTCATCTCTTGCTCTCCCTCTACGATTTTTACCCTTCACGCTGCCCTCCAATACTAAACTGGTGATCCCTTGATGCCTCAGAACATGTCCTACCAACCGGTCCCTTCTTCTTGTCAAGTTGTGCCACAAACTCTTCTTCTCCCCAATTCTATTCAATACCTCCTCATTAGTTATGTGGTCTACCCATCTAATCTTCAGCATTCTTCTGTAGCACCACATTTCGAAAGCTTCTATTCTCTTCTTGTCCATACTATTTATCGTCCAGGTTTAACTTTCATACATGGCTACACTCCATACAAATACTTTCAGAACCGACTTCCTGCCACTTAAATCTATACTCGATGTTAACAAACTTCTCTTCTTCAGAAACGCTTTCCTTGCCATTGCCAGTCTACATTTTATATCCTCTCTACTTCGACCATCATCAGTTATTTTGCTCCCCAAACAGCAAAACTCATATACTACTTTAACCGTCTCATTTCCTAATCTAATATCCTCAGCATCACCCAATTTAATTCGACTACATTCCATCATCCTCGTTTTGTTTTTGTTGATGTTCATCTTATATCCTCCTTTCAAGACACTGTCCATTCCGTTCCATTCAGCTGCTCTTCCAGGTCCTTTGCTGTCTCTGACAGAATTACAATGTCATCGGCGGACCTCAAAGTTTTTATTTCTTCTCCATCGAGTTTAATACCTACTCCGAATTTTTCTTTTGTTTCCTTTAACATCGGGGAGTGGCTACAACCCTGTCTCACTCCCTTCCCAACCACTGCTTCCTTTTCATGCCCCTCGACTCTTATAACTGCCATCTGGTTTCTGTACAAATTGTAAATGGCCTTTCACTCCCTGTATTTTACCCCTGCCACCTTCAGAATTTGAAAGAGAGTATTCCACTCAACAATGTCAAAAGCTTTCTCTAAGTCTACAAATGCTTTCCTTAACCTATCCGGCCATCCTGATTTAGGTTTTCCGTGATTTCTCTAAATCGCTCCAGGCAAATGCCGGGATGGTTCCTTTGAAAGGGCACGGCCGACTTCAATCCCGTCCCTTCCCTCATCCGATGAGACCGATGACCTCGCTGTCTGGTCTCCTCCCCCAAAAAACAACAACAACCTTAACCTATCTTCTAAGATAAGTTGTAGGGTCAGTATTGCCTCACGTGTTCCAATATTTCTACGGAATGCAAACTGATCTTCCACGAGGTCGGCTTCTACTAGTTTTTCCATTCGTTTGTAAAGAATTCGTGTTAGTATTTTGCAGCCGTGACTTATTAAACTGATAGTTCGGTAATTTTCACATCTGTCAACACCTGCTTTCTTTGGGATTGGAATTATTATACTCTTCTTGAAGTCTGAGGGTATTTCGCCTGTCTCATACATTTTGCTCACCAGATGGTAGAGTTTCGTCAGGACTGACTCTCCCAAGGCTGTCAGTAGTTCTAATGGAATGTTGTCTACTCCTGGGGCCTTGTTTCGACTTAGGTCTTTCAGTGCTCTGTCAAACTCTTCACGTAGTATCATATCTCCCATTTCATCTTCATCTACATCCCCTTCCATTTCCATAATATTGCCATAAAGTACATCTGCCTTGTATAGACCCTCTATATACTCCTTCCACCTTTCTGCTTTCCCTTCTATGCTTAGAACTGGGTTCCCGTCTGAGCTCTTGATATTCGTACAAGTGGTTCTCTTTTCTCCAAAGGTCTCTTTAATTTTCCTGTAGGCAGTATCTATCTTACCCCTAGTGAGATAAGCCTCTACATCCTTACATTTGTCCTCTAGCGATCCCTGCTTAGCCATTTTGCGCTTCCTGTCGATCTCATTTTTTAAACGTTTGTATTCGTTTTTGCCTGCTTCATTTGCTGCATTTTTATATTTTCTCCTTTCATCAATTAAATTCAGTATTTCTTCTTTTATCCAAGGATTTCTACTAGCCCTCGTCTTTTTACCTACTTGATCCTCTGCTGCCTTCACTACTTCATCCCTCAAAGCTACCCATTCTTCTTCTACTGTATTTCTTTCCCCCATTCCTGTCAATTGTTCCCTTATGCTCTCCCTGAAACTCTGTACAACCTCTGGTTCTTTTAGTTTATCCAGGTCCCATCTCCTTAAATTCCCACCTTTTTGCAGTTTCTTCAGTTTTAATCTACAGTTCATAACCAATAGACTGTGGTCAGAGTCCACATCTGCCCCTGGAAATGTCTTACAATTTAAAACCTGGTTCCTAAATCTCTGTCAAATGAAAACAAATTACCAGACTCAAAAGCCCCATGTTCGCTAAGTCGACGTCAGAGGCTTCAAACGTTTTTCTGTCGGGGAGTCCTCGTCCTGGAAGCTACTGAGGGTACAAACGTTGAGCGTGAGCGCCATTGCCGTCATCTAACCCATGCATCAAATGGTCATATGCCATCTCTGCATTTGTGCACACTGTCACTACACGAGCCAAGTCTGTTACTAACTGTACGTAGTAGCCCGTGTGCAGGCAGCAGTCAGTATACTGATGATCGCTGGTACTGCGGATGTCACCACTAAACAAGTAATGACGTACGTCGGCCGGCCGCTGTGGCCGTGCGGTTCTAGGCGCTACAGTCTGGAGCCGAGCGACCGCTACGGCCGCAGGTTCGAATGCTGCCTCGGGCATGGATGTGTGTGATGTCCTTAGGTTAGGTAGGTTTAATTAGTTCTAAGTTCTAGGCGACTGATGACCTCAGAAGTTAAGTCGCATAGTGCTCAGAGCCATTTTGACGTACGTCGCACAGCAACAGAGACATGTAAAACAAAACACTGGCAGTGCGTAACGTAGCCAGACGTCACCAAGAGTGCATATTCTCCATGATTCTGTCTTCCTGTTCTTATGTCTTTGTCATCATTAATGAGTTTCAGACAATGAGTTGTAACTCGGAAACAAACCGTTTACAGGCCTGTGTTTACATAACATAATTTTTTCGTCTACGTGTGGGGGTATGTTTCCTGGAACTCGTGCTGTACATTATTGTCACACGCTGTATATGAAAGCAAGAACCCATCCCTATCGTAGGAAGCCACATCACAGAACTAGACAATCTACCAAAAAAGAATTCATCGTGAGCGAAATCTGAGTTAAGTAAATTTTTTTGTTTTTAACTGACATTTGCTGATTTTGTATTATTACGCAAATAGACATGTTGTTCACAAATGCCGAACTTTACTCATTGGTTGTTCATTAAACAATAATTGAAGTCAAGAGAGCGAGGAGGCCTGTTGAACTACGGAACGATGACTGCATCCAGGCGAGGAGCTCTATGTCTGAAGCAGACGGCCACAAATGTCTTCCTAAGGCCTCCAAAAATATGGGAATCGCATGGGGAGAAATCGGTACTGTGCAGAGGGTGAGTAATGGCTTCCCATCTAATCTTCTGCAGCTTAGTCAAAACAACTTTGGCGACATGAGGTCGGGCTTTATCCTGCAACATAATGGACCGCCAGTCAACATTCCTGGGCGTCTTTGGACTACGCTGCAGAAGTTTCGCTGGGAAGCCCTTACACATCTTCGATACGGTCCCGGTCTCTCCCAATGCGATTTCCGTATTTCTGTAGGCCTTAAGGAAGACATGCGTGACCGTCTGTTTGCTTCGGACGAAGAGGTTCACGCCTGGGTAGGCAACCGCAAACATTTTCCCGTGAAGGCATTGTCCGTTCTGTCTCACAGTGAGATAAATGTATTAACAGTTATCGCAATTTCTTTTGAGATAGTAAACAGTTTGCGTACTTTTTTCCCTTCTGTCTCGTTTTTATTTGACTGCCCCTTATACATCGATTTTTACCCGATTGCTGCAGCCAAACCTCGGTCTCACTTTACAATTTATAACCCGCACATTTTCACCATTTCTAGACAGATGATTGCCGTATGTCTAAGAACGTTCCTAGGAATTTATCCCTTCTTTTAGTCAAGTTGTACCATTAATTTCTTTTCTCCCCAGTTCTACAATAATTATCCAATCTACTTATCTAATTCTTAGCAGTCTTCTATAGCATCAAATTTCTAAAGTTCAATTCCCTTTCCGTGTATACGTTTTACTGTATTCATTTCGCTTGCATATAAGGCTGTACTTCAAATACTTCCAGAAGGATTGCCTAACATGTACATTGTATTAGGTGTTTACATTTATCTTTTCCAGAAACGCTTTTGTTGCTATTTCCAATCACAATTTTATAGCCTCTTAACTTCTGCTGCTGTCAGTTATTTTGCCCAAAAGAAAGACTTGTTTACTGATTTAGTATCTTATTTCCAAGTCTAATACCTTCAGCATCACCTGAGTTTGACTAAACTCCATTACCATTTTTAAAACTTCTGTTTGCTATTCCTCTTATAACATCTTGTCAGTGCGACAACCATTCCCTTCAACTGATGTTGCCGTTTCTGACGTAACTAAACTATAATCGGAAAACCTAAAATTTTTGTCTTATATGAAAGGCATCCAGCACAAATTTCACAAACTTTTTTTTTGAAAACATGTTTGTAGTTTTGGTAGTTTAATTTTTTTCTTTTTCAGTTTAGTCTACTGATATTCCTACCTGATGCAGGCATATCAGATAAGGATCTGTTCGCGGCCGAGAGTAAGTGTAATCTCCGGCTCTACCGTAAGCAGCGTAAATGTTATATACGAGAGTTTTCCAGAAAATAATGCACCGCATTTTTTTTCTCAGCCGAAAACAATGCTACGAATGCGAAACGTTACATATGTATTATTTGAAGTTCCCTGAGTCAGCGCGCCAAGTTTCTGTAACTTCCGACAGATAGCGTAGCTGCAGGACACTTTCAGAATTGCGTCTATAGGTGATGTACGTTACAAACAACGGGCCCGCATTGTATTTCTCACTGCAGAGAAAAAAACTGTGAGGAATATTCACAAACGCTTGTACAAAGTCTATGGAGCACCTTCTGTTTACAAAAGTACAGTTAGTCGCTGGGCACGGAGGGTGAGGTCATCAGAAGGCGGTTCGGCGGAGCTCTACGATTTGCAGCAGTCGAGGAGACCAGCCACGGCTGTCACACCTGACATGTTGTAGCCACCTCGGACTTCCACTTGTTCAAAATAGTTCAAATGGCTCTGAGCACTATGGGACTCAACATCTTAGGTCATAAGTCCCCTAGAACTTAGAACTACTTAAACCTAACTAACCTAAGGACATCACACACACCCATGCCCGAGGCAGGATTCGAACCTGCGACCGTAGCGGTCCCGCGGTTCCGGACTGCAGCGCCAGAACCGCTAGACCACCGCGGCCGGCCTTCCACTTGTCTGGGCCATTAAAGGCTGCCATTCGTGGAAGACATTTTGAGGACGATGAAGAGATGATTCACACAGTGATGCACTGGCTCCTCCACCATGACAAGGACTGGTACCGACAGCGCATACACTCCCTTGTTTCGCGCTGGAGGAAGGCCATAGAACGGGAGGGGCGTTACGTGGAAAAATAGGGTGCGTGGATGAAACACCATTCTTTCATGTGTCTAATTCTCATTATGTTCAATAAAGAATTCTTGAAGAAAAAATGCGGTGCATTACTTTCTAGGTAACCCTCGTGCAATGGGCAGTGACTCTGGAATCTAACTTTCCTGGTAGAGCTTGGAGTCAGTCGAACGCTGGACTCAAACCGGTTCCTTGTTGTTTACTCGGTTCGCATGGATTTCCTGTTGTGGTTTCCTCACGCCGTCGTGCTCCGTTAGTCTGTGTTTGTCGTTGATCGCGCTTTTGGGCTTCCCGCTCAAACGGCTATATTGAGACTGCGTGCTTTATCGCAGGCACCACGGCTCGTGGTTCTCCGCGTTCATTTCGAGTGTTTTCAGGGACGCATCTCGCTGCGCGAGGTGTAAGATTTCTAGAGGATAAATCGTATACCGTGGAGTCACATTTTTGTGCCATTTACTGACTACCTGATGTGTTGTGCATTAGCTGCGTCGTTTCATGTAAGACAGTGTGAGACTGACCGCCGGCGTAGGTAAACGACTGGCTCAAGCCAGTTTCAGACAATGATCTGCACACTTGCCTCCACAGAAACAGTGTGTCGAGATCAAACTTCTTGCAGTATACGTCGTGGAAAAGTGGAACTCATTCGACATGCAGCTCGTCGTACATTGGACGAGTATCTGTAGAGATTCCAGATAAAGCGGGGAAACAGGTTCACTGGTCTGGATGATCCACTTCAATGGCGTTCTAACACTAGCCAACATGGCCTTACTATGTGGTTACTTCTAACAGGTGAAACAACTACAAACTACAGCCGTTATTTTTCTCCGAGGATGTGGAGATCTACCGTGTGGCTTAACGATCATAGAATCCTCTTGGGTAAAGCATTCAGAGGTCACACTACTACAGGTCATAGAATGGAATGTTAGGCTCCTTATTCAACCAGATACGAGAGAACTGAAAAAGAAAAATAATTGGATAGGAGTTAGTGATAGTGTGAATTAGTGAAGTGCAGTGGTAGGAAGAACAGGACTTCTGGTCAGATAAGTACAGGCTTATCAACACAAATTTAAGTAGGAGTAATGTGGGCACATGATTAATAATGGTAAGAAATAGGAATACGGGTAATATACTATGAACAGCATAGTGGACACATTATCTTAGACAAGATAGATACAGTGCCAACACTAACGACGGTAAAAGTTTATATACCTACTAACTGTACAGATGAAGAAGAGATTGGAATAACGTACGAGGAGAGTAGGAATGCAGTATGGTTTCTGGGTCAGATATGCACACAGACCATTCTTTCGACTGTGGCAGCCGAAGGCGACGGCAGCACTGTGGCAAGGAGAGCTCGATGGAATGACGTCATCATTCCCCATCCCTTTCCTCCATCTCCTGCATCCTAAGCTGTGCCACTTTTTCGGAAATGCCACAATCTGACTGCTTCCAAGCCAGCACACACATATTTAATCTCCCAATCACAGCCTAGTATTTGACCATAATACAAAATGAAACGGCCAATCAATATGTATCCCAGAGTCTTATGTTGTTTCTGCACCCCAGTTGGAGTCCAAATACGACTACAATTCGATCTTTGTGTAGAATTTGGTGCAAGGCACAACGGACCCTCAAATTAAATGTTACAATGTTACATTCACATCTAAACTGTGAACATTATTTAACAAAATATATAAAGATGTTGACACTTCTGGGGTAACATACAGGTAAGCATTCTGAAACCACTAACTACAAAATAAGTCATAAAATCAGAAATACTTTGGCACATTGAACAACAACTCGCCACACAAACGGTCGAACTAAAACACACCACACTTTGACACACCACAAGATACTGTTCACAGGAATACAAGAGACAAAGCGTACAGATGAGCATGTTTTGGATTCATAGGGTTACCGTATTATGAAAAGCAAGATAGGACAAAGGGAAAAGATGAATGTTGTACACCTGGGGACTGGTTTTATCATAAACAGTAAAACAATGGATTCAGTTTTGACTTAAGCTCATCCAGTAGCATAGGTCTTTCTTCTAACCTTCTGATGGAGTTACAAGGTCCTGTAGTAAACATTCATGTGCGCATCCATGAGGATAACAAACGTAACACTGAAAATACTGACAACTTTGGGAAAGAACTAGAAGACATAATTACACTCATCAAAAAATGTTTTGCATCACCGCATTTCCCAGAACTCCTGAAGACGACATTGACTGTGGATATTGAATCACAGACATAGTCCCTTTGACTGTTCAGAAATGTCACTAAACACGCCCAAAGATGCAAACAACCACGCATGAGCAGCGCCTATTAGACGGAAGGAGTCCGACAGCCGATCAGTTCCAGTCATTCCACCAGGAAGTAGGTACAGGCTCGTGTTGTCTGTAATTCAACGATGCCTAGACGGTCAATACCGCGGCTCGATCGCGTCCGCATTGTTACTTTGTGCCACTAAGGGCTCTCAACAAGGGAAGTGCGCAGGCGTCTTGGAGTGAAGCAAAGTGATGTTGTTCGGACATGGAGGAGATACAGAGAGACAGGAACTGTCGATGACTTGCCTCACTTAGGCCACCCAAGGGCTACTACTGCAGTGGACGACCGCTACCTATGGAACGGATTATGGATCAGAGGAACTCTGACAGCAACGCCACCATGTTGAATAATGCCTTCCGTGCAGCCACAGGACGTCGTGTTACGACTCAAACTGTGCGCAATAGGCTGCATGATGCGCAACTTCACTCCCGACGTCCGTGGTGAGGTCTATCTTTGCAACCACGACACCATGCAGCGCGGTGCAGATGGCCCCAACAACATGCCGGATGGACCGCTTAGGATTGGTATGACTTTCTCTTCACCGATGAGTGTCGCATATGCCTTCAACCAGACAACCGTGAGAGGCGTGTTTGGAGGCAATCCCTCAGGCTGAACGCCATAGACACACTGCCCAGCGAGTGCAGCAAGGAGGAGGTTCCCTGCTGTTTTAGGGTGGCATTATGTGGGGCCGACGTACGCCGCTGGTGGTCATGGAAGGCGCCGTAACGGCTGTACGATACCTGAATGCCATCCTCCGAGGGATAGTGCAACCATATCGGCAGCGTCATTCGTCTTCATGGACGACAATTCGCGCCCCCATCGTACACATCTTGTGAATGACTTCTTTCAGGATAACCACATTGCTCGACTAGAGTGACCAGCATGTTCTCCAGACATGAATCCTATCGAACATATCTGTGATATAATGAGAAGGGCTGTTTATGGACAAGGTGACCCACCAACCACTCTGAGGAATCTACACCGAATCGCCGTTGAGGAGTGGGACAATCTGGAACTTGATGAACTTGTGGATAGTATGCCACGACGAATACAGGTATGCATCAATTGCAAGAGGACGTGCTACTGGGTATTAGAGGTACCGGTGTGTACAGCAATCTGGACCACCACCTCTGAAGGTCTCACTGAATGGTGGTACAACATGCAATGTCAGGTTTCCATGAGCAATAAAAAGGGTGGAAATGATGTTTACGTTGATTTTTATTCCAATTTTTGTACAGGTTCCGGAACTCTCGGAACCGAGGTGATGCAAAACTTTTTTTGATGTGTGTAGTAAGATTGCAGATCATTGTAAATGATCATTCCAATTCCCAGTTAGGAAAAGAGCGCAAGTTTAGAGACATTGTGGGAGAATACTCAGTGCAGATACGGACGAACTGGGGCGAAGGATGTCTAATGGGACTCTGTAAGGCTTTCAACTTGATAATGAACTCAACGGCCTTCAAGCTATTAGCAGCTGAAACAAAAGACCCGGACATCACTCAACCTCCTCTTGGGAGAATAACATATCATATAGCAGTCTCATGGAATCATATGTGAGAGTCCTACGTGGAGCAAATTTAGATTGAGACCACTATGTCTTCAAAATAAAACTGAGATTTCTACGCAGGAACACTAAGAAAACCGTCATTCAAACTTGATAACTGTGATTTACAGAAACTTTCAACTTGTAAACAGCTCATAGAGAAATTGGAAGCAGTGGAATGTAGCAACTGGGATGAATTGAGGGACAAAGGAACAAGCTGGAGAAAGTTGCAACAGAGACAGCTTCATGGGTAAAACAGAAGAAACGTGCCTGTGCCTGGTGGACTACAACCTGTGTTTAAGTGGTGATGCGAAGACAGACAGAATGGCTGAAATGAAACTTGTAAGAGACACATGAGAACAGGGATAAATTCATAGAGCTGCACAAATTAGCTGACAGAACCGTTAGCAGAGTAAAGCAGCAGCGCACTAAGGGCCAGTTAACAGAGCTGGGTGAAGCCTTCAAGAAGAACAATATCAGAAATTTCTACAGGAACATTAAATGAAACCTTAGCCTGTATAGTCTACCAAGTCTTTACTTGAAGACCAGATGGGAATGAAGCTCTAGCACCAAACAGGTGCTCAGTCTGAAGTCAGTACCGAAAAAAGCGAAAACAGCTGGCAAGAAGTATGTCGTCGTCTTTGTTGATTTTAGGAAGTTACAGGACTCGAATGATAGATGGAGTCTCATGAAGATCCTGCTGGAACTAGGAGTGAATCAGAAGACCCAGGCCGGCCGGTGTGGAACCGCGCGACCGCTACGGCGCAGGTTCGATTCCTGCCTCGGGCATGGATGTGTGTGATGTCCTTAGGTTAGTTAGGTTTAAGTAGTTCTAAGTTCTAGGGGGCTGATGACCTCAGATGTTAAGTCCCATAGTACTCAGAGCCATTTGAACCATTTTTTTTAGAAGACCCAGTATCTTATCCAGCAGACGTTAAACAATACCAGATTACGAAGTAAAGTTAAGAGGAACACTTGCAACAAAAATCTTGAAATCAGGACAGGAGTATTAATTGAGCACTGGAAAATGTAAAAATAATGCGGTGAAAGGAGTTAACTATGCAGTGACTTCCAAATGGCATTCCTGTGGCAGAAACGCAATGGGCTCAATGCTGATCGCCTGCCATTTGCTGGCAGGGTGTCACTTCCGTCTAATTCAATGCATTAAGTCAGTGTTCTCAAACAGTAAGCAGCAAAGTTTAGAGCTAAATATGTCGCTTAACAAAAAGAACCGTACATTACAACATCAGTGATTCTCCTTGCACACTGCTCCTGGAGCAGGGAGAAACGATGAAAACCAGCAGGTTGAAATGCTTGGAAGGCTCGGTAGGACACAATCTTTCCCCATGAATACCATTATTAACTCGAATGAACAAGCTGGAACTGACATACTAACTGGCAAAGAGCACCTATTACAAAAAATCTCTCTCCCACAACACAAAAGTGAAGGACTACCAGAAATTCATCCGCTCTAAAGCCCCGTATGCTTCAGTGTGTCTAGTAGCGTGTGAAAAACAAACTGAAATCCAGGAAACAAAAATACGAGGGAAACACTGGTACCAGTCAAGGAATGTACAAGATAACGAGAGCAGGAGATCTACGAACGCTTTGAAAAATCACTGATGTGGCTCTGAAGAGACGTCTAGCCATTTTTTATTTATTTACACGTCAAGTTCTGTAGGACCAAATTGAGGAGCAAATCTCCAAGGTAATGGAACGTGTCAGTACATGAAATTACAACATAAAAGTAATAACAGATAAAAATAAATAAGCACGAACCTGAAAAAGTCAATCCATAAGTTTAAGTAAATGCTATCAGCAATAAAATAAGAATCGGCTTAATTTTTGAAGGAACTCCTCGACAGAATAGCAGGAGTGACCCATGAGGAAACTCTTCAGTTTCGATTTGAAAGCGCATGGAATACTGCCAAGATTTTTGAATTGAGAGTGGCAACTTAACTGAAAACGGATGCAGCAGTATACAGCACACCTTTTTGTGCAAGAGTCAAGGAAGTCCGATCCAAATGCAGGTTTGATTTCTGGTAGCTGCTTATTCTAGGGAATAAACTAATATTGGTAACAAGAAACGCCAATAAGGAATATACATACTGAGAGGCAAATGTCAAAATACCCAGACTCGTGAACAGGGGGTCGACAAGAGGTTCGTGAACTCACACCACTTACTGCCCGAACCGCCCGTTTCTGAGCCAAATTGGGAAGAGTTACCCCAAAATATAATACCATACGACATAAGCGAATGAAAATAAGCAAAGTAGACTAATTTTCATGTCGAAGTATCACTCACTTTTGATACCGTTCGAATAGGAAGGCACTCCCTCACCCCGCAAGGAACTCTTTGAGAAACAGCCAGCTAATCTGTAGCCTGGTAAAGGAAGCCTCTGAATTATCAAATTATTTAAGTGGTGCTCTGATACACCAATAATTTCAGAGTTAACATCTATTAGCAATTCACTAACTTTATCTCTAATACCTCTTATATGTTGATGAAATATGCTAATTTCTTCTCTACTTGGAAACATTACATCCTCTGAAGGTGAGCCCTTAGTTAGAGGGACTTCCTTTAAGCAGGTATACCTATCAGCTGACTTCAATCAAAAACAGGTGCAGCTCTAACACCACCTGCTATGGGAATTTTTCCATGAGTGACACAACCACCACCACCCACTATACTGTCACCTATAAGCTTAGCCAGCCTCCGCTTCCCATACCTATTGAGGTGCAGGCCATACCTAGTGAAAACCGATCTACTGATAGACCCAACTGGCACCACTGAGATGTGACCCATGCCCTCTGCCATCAGCGCCCTCCCCAGCCCCACGTTAACGCACCTAAAGCAGCATTAAAGTGTGGCTGATCATGATGAAACAGTTGCACGAAGTGGACGTTAGTGCCACCAGTTTGAGTAGCTAAGTCACCACCGACATCATACCCCCCCCCCCCCCCCGCCATGTGTGGACAAGCCTGTAGGATGCATCCCAGAAGGTTAACCAGTCCGCTTCTTGCATTCTGGCAAAATAGGAAGACCAGGTCACCTGGGTTGAAAGAAGTGATAAAAGATTTATAGGAAATGGGAGGCACAGGAAGAGACTTAAAAGACTGGGCATCTCCTAGGAGAATGTTTAAGCAAGTAAGGTTCCAGCACAAATTACGAAGATACAAGACAGGTGCCTTTTGGACAAATATGGGGAAGAAACAGCACAGCCAGGGGATTCGCAACTACTGTACGAGCGTCGAGATCCGCGCCAAAGAGAATGGTTGAATGGCACGGTCCTTAGTTAGCCTGCACGAAACAAGAAGAAGAATAAAAGTGTGCGTGCTGAGCAAACCTGCGGACTCCTGCATGTCGACGTTGGGCGTCGTCATGCCGTTGGTGCGCAGGATGTCGATGAGGTCGTAGCGCAGCGTGGAGATGTCCTGGCGGATCTCGATGACGTCGTCCTCGGTGATGCCGAAGTCGTCGCGCTTGCGCTGCTCGGCCGTGACGTAGCGGCGCACCAGCAGGTGCATCACCGTGTCGTGCCGCTCCTGCGCCTTCTCCCGCGACTTTTTCTGCACACCAGCCAACACGGCACAGCGTATCACTGTCTGGCAGACACCGAGCCCTGACACACGGAGAGCGGGAACGGGCTCATCTAGGCCCCCGACTTGACAGCGAAAAGTGCTCCGCATTCTCATTACTTTCTTTTAACCTTAAAGTGGACTATGAAACAAGAATTTCGGCATAGTGTGCTATGTTGTATTACACACACTGGACAAAAATTAGTCTCCCCTAGCAGAATCACTCTCACACGGCCTCTAGCCTTGACAGTGGTCTCAATTTGCCGAGGGAGTGTACCTACAAGTTTCTTCATGTATTCCACAGCCAGCTGGAGCTACTCGTTGACGATTAGATACCGTAGAGCTACCAAATCGCGGGATACTGATTGCTGCGATGTACCTACTGTCACCAATAGTTCAAGGTAATTTACACTACTGGCCATTAAAATTGCTACACCACGAAGATGACGTGCTGCAGACGCGAAATTTAACCGACAGGAACAAGATGCTGTGATATGAAAATGATTAGCTTTTCAGAGCATCCACACAAGCTTGGCGCTGGTGGCGACACCTACAACGTGCTGACATGAGGAAAGTTTCCAACCGATTTCTGATACACAGACAGCAGTTGACCGGCGTTGCCTGGTGAAACGTTGTTGGGATGCCTCGTGTTAGGAGGAGAAATGCGTACCATCACGTTTCCGTCTTTGATAAAGGTCGGATTGTAGCCTATCGCGATTGCGGTTTATCGTATCGCGACATTGCTGCTCGCGTTGGTCGAGATACAATGACTGTTAGCAAGATATGGAATCGGCGGGTTCAGGAGGGTAATACGGAACGATGTGCTGGATCCCAACTGCCTCGTATCACCAGCAGTCGAGATGACAGGCACCCGCATGGTTGTAACAGATCGTGGAGCTACGTCTGGATTCTTGAGTGAACAGATGGGAACGTTTGCAAGACAACAACCATCTGCACGAACAGTTCGACGACGTTTTCAGCAGCATGGACTATCAGCTCGGAGACCATGGCTGCTGTTACCCTTGACGCTGCATCACAGACAGGATCACCCGCGATGGTGTACTCAACGACGAACCTGAGTGCACGAATGGCAAAACGTCATTTTTTCGGATGAATCCAGGTTCTGTTTACAACATCACGATGGTCGGATCCGTGTTTGGCGACATCGCGGTGAACGCACATTGGAAGCGTGTATTGGTCATCGCTATACTGGCGTATCACCCGGCGTGATGCTATCGGGTGCCGTTGGTTACACGTCTCGGTCACCTCTTGCTCGCACTGTCGGCACTTTGAACAGTCGAGTTACATTTCAGATGTGTTACGACCTGTGGCTCTACCATTCATTCGATCCCTGCGAAACCCTACATGTCAGCAGGATAATGCACGACCGCATGTTGCAGGTCCTGTATGCGCCTTTCTGGATACAGAAAATGTTCGACTGCTGCCCTGGCCAGCACATTCTCCAGATCTCTCACCAATTGCAAACGTCTGGTCAATGATGACCGAGCAACTGACTCGTCACAATACGCCAGTCACTACTCTTGATGGACTGTGGTATCGTGTTGAAGCTGCATGGGTAGCTGTACCTGTACACGCCATCCAAGCTCTGTTTGACTCAATGCCCAGGCGTATCAAGGCCGTTATTACGGCCAGAGTTGGTTGTTCTGGGTACTGATTTCTCAGGATCTATGCACCCAAATTGCGTGAAAATGTAATCACATGTCAGTTCTAGTATAATATATTTGTCCAGTGAATACCCGTTTATCATCTGCATTTCTTCTTGGTGTAGCAATTTTAATGGCTAGTAGTGTATATGGGACTGAGATCTGATGACTAAGTGGATCCATCGAGGTACAATAGGGTACGTAACTGTTTGTCAGACCAGGAATTGCGTACGCGTGCAGTCCTGTAAACACGGTTGTTGCTATTTTGGAAGACGGGAGTGTTCGCAGTACACTCATCATGATGATGTACAATCAGTACAATACTTGATCAAGGAGAATATTGAAATAACATTCAAGTTCATGTTGGCGGTAAGCTGGAAAAGTTAGCAGAAGTCATGGTCTGAGAAATGCCTCACGTACGTCACAGAACAACCTCCTAGCTGATCTACAGCCTCCACCACACTGTAGATTAAACATCTCATTGCGCTCTCGGTGCACTAGACACACTGCATCATTTGAAGAGGGGGGGAAAATGGAAATTAGTCCGGCCACAATATACCTCTCCAGTCACCTGCTGTATAGTTTCTGTAAGGAGCAGTCAAATGAAAACGAGGCGTTTGGAAAAAATAAGTAAACACTTTGTTATTTCAAAATTAATCGCAAGAAATGTTAACACATTTGCCCCACTGTGAGACAAGACGATCAGTGCCTTCGTGGAAAAATGTTTGCGTTTGCCTACTGAATCATGATTTGATGCATCTCTTCGTCCGAAGCAAATCCACGGCCACGAATGTTTTCCTTCAAGGCTCCAAAATTACGGAAATCGTATGGGGAGGGATCCGGGCGGTAAAAAGGATGTGTGAGGGCTTCCCAGTGAAACGTCTGCAGTGTTATCGGAACGACCTAGGCAACATGTAGGCAGGTATCATCCTGCAACAGAATGATGCAGTCGGTTTATATTCCTGGGCTCTTGGACTTGAAGGCGCACTTCAATTGTTGTAAAGTGTCCACGTACCGCTCTGTGTTAATTGTGCCCCTGTGTTACAGAGAGTCATTGAGCAACGGGCTGGCGGACGGCGCCTTTCTGTTTCAGGATAATGCCCACGCACAGGTTGCGAAGATTGTTTCGACTACGCTGCAGACATCTCACTGGAAAGGCCTTACACACCCATCGTGAAGTCTCGGCTTCTCTCTCCATGCAATTTACATATTTTTAGAGCCCTGAAGAAAGATATTCGCGGTAGATGCCATTCGAACGAAGAGCTGCGTTCCTGGATACAATCATGGTTCCATAAGCAACCGCAAACATTTTTACATGAAAGCACTTACTGGTTTGTCTCACAATGGGCAAAATGTATTAACAGTTATGGGGATCACTTCCGAAATAATAAAATATTTGAAACTTCCTGTCAGACTAAAATTGTATCCCGGACCGAGACTCCAACTCAGGACCTTCGAATTTCGCAGGCAAGTGCTCTACCATCTGAGCCACCCCAGCATGACTCACGACTTCTCCTCATAGCCTTAATTCCGCCTGTACCTCGTGTCGTACCTTCCAAGCTTCACAGAAACTCTCCTGCGAACGTTGCAGAACTGGCACTCCTGGAAGAAAAGATATTGCAGAGACGTGGCTTTGCCACAGCCTGGGGGATGTTTTAATCTGCCAAAATGTTTCATATTAGCGTTCACTCCACTGCAGAGTGAAAATTTCATTCTGCAAACATCTCCCACGCTGTGGTAAAGCCAAGTCTTCACAATATCCTTTTTTCCACTAGTGCTAGTTCTGTAAGGTTCGCAGGAAAGCTCCTGTGACGTTTGGGAGGTAGGAGACGAGGTACTGGTGGAATTAAGGCTGTGTGGACGGGTCGTGATACATGCTTGGCTAGCTCTGCAGGTGGCTGGCACGGTAGCTCAGCTTGTTCTGCCAAAGAGTTGGCTGATCTCTGTAATGAAAAAGCTGAGTGAAGGGATCAACAACGAACTGCAACGCATGTCATTTGACGTCCGCTACGACCAAATATAACGAACAAAATGCAAAAAAAAGAAGAAAAAATGGTATAGCACTTACCTGCTTGACCGCGAAAGGCGAAGTCCCGAGTCTGAGTCTCGGTCCGGCACACAGTTTTAATCCGCCAGGAAGTTTCATATCAGTGCACATTCCGCTACACAGTGAAAATTTCATTGGGAAATAAAAAAAATTACATACTTTTTATCCATCAGTTTTTTTTCATTTGACTGCTCCATATATGTTGTACGGCCCATTTGAGATATGTAACGTGAAGTGCCGCTGAAAGGAATGGCCTTTTGCGAGGTATCCACTATTCGATGTGTCCACTGCTTGCAGTTCCTTTCGCTGTGTTCGTTAGGAAACAGCTTGAGATGAACTTACTTGCGCTGGTTGCAGAAATTTCTGCCAGGTTTGAAAATCATTGACATTACAAACGCGTCACTTTTATCTCAGGTCGCTGTCGATGAGGACTTTTTTACGACTACTGCTGTTCCGTCGTGTTACATGGCTGCGAGTGCTACGTCATTGCTTGTAGACACACTGAACAGTCCGCGTTGATACACCAACAAAAATAAGGCAACTTGTTCGCGGTGTGGTTGTGGGAATGTCTAAATATGATAGCTCTTTTTTGCCATTCTGTCACGATTCCACTTTGACCCATCTTAATGCACTAATTCTGAACAATCGATTCGCATATACACATCACTTGACTGCGACGATTTAGGTCAGTGGTGGAGGGTCACTCGACCGACTGTTACAAGTCGTGCGACACGTACACACGTGCTCTAAAGGTACGTTGTCCAAGACGCGACGCACACTAGCGACTGCGACGGGTCGCTACGTGACGTCAGAAGTTACTTGCTGGCGCATGCGCAGATCGAGTTTGGGATGCGACGCGCGGCTGTTGCGACAGCTGCCGCAGCACTGCACCAGTGAGCAGTGTTGCGACGGGAGTCGCACGACACAAAGACGTACGGCTGCCAGAAAGATGTCGAGCCAGTCAAGGAAAACTGAAATGAGCCACCCACAGGACGTGATGCTCTGTGAGCTGGTCTCGCGACATCCTTGCCTTTACGATTTGAAGAACCCTAAATATAGAGACACTATGTTCAGAGACAGAATTTGCGAAGAAATTGGTGCACAATTGAAACTGGCAGGTGAGTGAAATATATGATATTTTCCCATTAATGCAAATTTTTCAGGCCTGTTATGAAAATCAGTATAATCCATGCAGATGTAGAATTAGAATGATGAAAATGAACTTGAAGGTCAATTTTCGCATTACTCTTTTTTGTGACGATAAAAATTGAAAACGTCAAGTACATTATAAAATGAACAATCTGAAGAACAACGAGAAAGTTATATTTTACAATACCTTCACTTTGAAAGTAAACGGTAGATTGGTGTCTTGATGATACCTTCTAGCTGTGAAAAACCACCACCAGATTGTTGTACAGCTTTCTGTAATCAATAGATGCTCGTTTCTGAGGAAGGCGTTTCTCAACAGATTGCGCAAACAGTATGTTGCAATAAGTAATTTGTCACATTCGCTTCAATTCATTGGTAGAAGATGGTGCTCAAAAAATTTGTGCCAAAAGTGCACTACTGTTTTACAAGGCCCTTCTGGTCTGACACAGTTCACAATTGAAATTCGTCTTTTGTAAATCCTGGAGTCATCTTTTGAGTGCAGCTTGGCAAGATTAAATGTTCATGTCATCCATAACGATGTATGCTGTCAGAATATAAGAATATGGAAGTTCATTTGGATGGGAATAAAGACTCAGTCGGCTATGAAAGTTGCCTTAGCTTGTTCCAAAAGTTTCTGCATGGGAGAAACTGACAAATATAATTTGGGGAAATTTTGTGAACAAGCACGGACATTATTTCTTCCACATTTCTAGAAGTGTATACTGTAGACGTTCAGAATGAAAATTCTAGAGATGTTTAAGGTGTAACCCTATCTTGTTGTCAGGAACTTGAAACAATGCAATGACGCAAGCGTGCGGTTATTGTTAATAAACTTATCTTTCATTGGAATTTTAGGTGAAATGTGCAAAAACAGATGGAGGAATATTCGGGACTCGTATCAGAGAAATAAACGAGAAACAAAGCTTGGAACAGTTTCAGATGCCTCAGCAAAACCACGAAAATGGGTTCTGCTTGATCACTTGGGTTTAAGAAACCTATATTTCGTGGCATTTTAAATGAAATTGTCAAGAGCATATGGAGAAATATTAGTAACTCATACCGGAGAAATATGACATAAAATGGTTTCATTAGGTCCAAATGTGTCAGCGAAACAAAGCAAATGCATTCTCTATCGTGTGATGACCACACGATTCGCGTTGCGCGTCGATAGAACTGGCGGCTAGTCGCGACGCTCCCGGAGATATATGAGCCCAAATCTCGGTAACGAAGTTCGATATCATTCTGATCTCAACTTTAAAAATAATTTCAATATGTTAGCTTCTTTTCATCGGCAACGATGTATGACCTAACGTAAACCATACGTAAAGTAGCCAGCGACCACATTTTTCACTGTACACAATTCAAATTTTATGCAGTAGGTTACTTGTAAATTAAGTATCGGGATAACTGTGACGAATATCGGAAAAATAGACACCTCATTATCAAGCTGTGATGTGAAACTGTAAGATACGCAAACATCAATTTTTTGTGCCTTTTACTTTCCTCACAATTGATAGAGAAGTAATATACAGCGAAAAAAACACGCAAAACCGGAAGAGATACTTTTCAATTTTTTGAAGTAAAAGGAGAATCTGTATCGAAAAACTAACTCTGGGAGCCGATGTAACTTTGTTGCATTAACATACAGTATTTTTTACAGCAAGAAAATCGGAATTCTTATTTTTCTTATGTATTTGAATCCGCCGCCGCCGGCCGCAGCTTGGGAAACGGCGACGACTCCAGTCGTCTTGCGGGCGTGCCGCCGTCTGCCAGGGTGGGAAAAGAGGAGGGGGCAGCGTCGCAGTCGCAGCCAACTGTCGCGTCTTGCACAACGTAACTTAAAGTGACCGGCGTGCTCTTTTATTAGGTGGACTAATATTAGTCAAGTGAGCTTTTTATGTTTCTCTGTTTAATTACACAGACTGTCATTTGACTACAGCAACAGGTGTACAGCAAACAACTGACACATTTAAAAACATGTCGCATGTACCGTCACTACTACTTTCCGTAGTGTAACATATTCAAGGAAAGATGCTCATGAATGTATCATGTAAGTGTGAAATGTTGTAAATTAATGTAAGTGAGCAAAATACATAGTAGATCGTAAGCCAATAAAATACGTTACCTCCCGTCTTTGCCTATTATTTAATTAAGGTTTAATCGAAAATTCAGAGTCGATTCCAAAGCGATTTCTTCTAAATTTGAATGTTCATTGTTGTTAAAAAAGGCAATAAACTTAAATAACTTACCTCATTCAGGCTGAAGTTCACTCCGGAACTATGCATAACGCGCTCTTGGATGTACGGATAGACAGGCAATGAGGACGAGCTCGTTGTGAAGACAGCAAAGCTACTGGGAAAGCGATCGTTAAGACATAAGAGAGATGTATACGGCATCGCACGTTGTTTTCTGTGAAGCCAAACAGTGTTCAGGAAGCGATACGATTAGCTGTTGTCGGTTACGTAAGAAGACTGCGACGAGGATTTGCTTACGCCAACATCTACATCTACAAGTATACCCCTAAAAACCAGTGTGACGCACATGGCAGGCACTGCGCTTATACCTGTTTATGAAACACATTGACGCTCGACACAAACAATAATTTAGCTATATATGTGGCTGGCATCATTCGCGCTGATTGAGTTCAGAAGTTTTCGTTTTTTAAGTTTCACGCTGTTACACGTGTTTCGAGTTTTAACCTAACTTGTATATCTGCTTGATTAAACCTAGTTGCAGTGTTACTGTATTCACTGTGACCTCCTTCTGGTGTACCGTTTTCCTTCTGAGAGATTATTGCCAAGCTTTTCGGCGAAGAATTCGTGAGATTCACGTAAGTTATATGAGGAGTTTCTGCACAGCGAATATTTTTAGTCAATATACTATAGACAAACATCCAAGATTGAGCACAATTCATAATAGGAGTAATACAACAATATACTACCAGCATCGTTATTTAGAAGAATATTTTTTAGAAGTAGTAACATTAAACGATTCAGCAAAGATGTAACCAAACGCAGGATAAACGCGGGATCCTACATTAGACAGCCACAGAAAAAAGTAAGAAAAGAAAAAGTAGAAGAAAAAAGAAGGATAAAACGGCCAGTACTTCCGTAAGGGTTGCTTCGGCAGGTGAAGATTCTTCTCTCAACTAGAAGGTACAATGTCGTCGACGTAATCAAGATTATTTGTACTAGTAATTATTAAGTCGAGCATAAAACCTTGAATTAAAGACTGCCTTTTCACTGATTCGGCGGAAGGTGGTTGGTAACATTCTAGATTTTGTTTTCCCGTCTCCTAATTATACGTGAAAATGTATTCCGTGTTATATTTTATGAAGATTTATATGTCAGCGTTTGATTTCCAGGCGTTAGGTCTGCCAGTTCTTTCCTTCTTATATTGCTATTAAGAGACTGTAAGTAGCTTGATGTTTTGAGTCTCTCGGGAAAGCTGGGTTCGCTACAATTCGTTAAAGTTATGTTCATGCCTAACTTCTATTTGTAGCAGTTTATTAGCTCCACAACTGGGATGCTTATTCAATTGCCTTTCTACCGTGATTTGCTTTAAAAGAACCGTTGCCTGTCAATTTACCTCTGTAATCGAGATCGTTAATTTACGCTAGAGTCGTAAAGCTGATTTTTTTTTGAAGGAAATGCATTTATCCGTAATAAGGTACTATCTGAAAAAAGGCTGCACGAAAATATGCAGTCAGTTGGGGATGAGATTCAAAGTGGTGCAAAGATCTGAAACTTCCTTTGTTGTTGTTGCGGTCTTCAGTCCTGAGACTGGTTTGATGCAGCTCTCCATGCTACCCTATCCTGTGCAAGCTTCTTCATCTCCCAGTACCTACTGCAACTTACATCCTTCTGAATTTGCGTAGTGTATTCATCTCTTGGTCTCCCTCTACGATTTTTAACCTCCACACTGCCCTCCAATACTAAATTGGTGATCCCTTGATGCCTCAACACATGTCCTACCAACCGATCCCTTCTTCTAGTCAAGTTGTGCCACAAACTTCTCTTCTCCCCAATCCTATTCAATACTTCCTTATTAGTTATGTGATCTACCCATCTAATCTTCAGCATTCTTCCGTAGCACCACATTTCAAAAGCTTCTATTCTCTTCTTGTCCAAACTATTTATCGTCCATGTTTCACTTCCATACATAGCTACACTCCACACAAATACTTTCAGAAATGACTTCCTGACACTAAAATCTATACTCGATGTTAACAAATTTCTCTTCTTCAGAAACGCTTTCCTTGCCATTGCCAGTCTACATTTTATATCCTCTCTACTTCGACCATCATCAGTAATTTTGCTCCCCAAATAGCAAAACTCCTTTACTACTTATTTCGTCGTACAGTTGCTCGGAATTCCACAGGAAGGAAACTATTAAATCTGCCAAAATCAGCCGCCAGCTTTGACCAACAACGTCATCAAAATAGAGTAAAATACGCGCCAGGTAATGAAATACAGCTACTGAAATGTCTGCTTAAGGATGTGTTTTTTATTCCTTATTTATTCCATCTTCAGTAGCATCTTATGTATATTGTGTTTTAGTTAATATCAAGGATATTTGCTGATAACATTGTGAAGTACATTGTCCTTCTTCTTAACTGCACAACATCAGGAAGAATTTATCTGCTGATTACTAAAATCAAATTATGAAGAATTGCATGAATGTTATCAGCAAATTATATGAAGGTGGTTATGTGCCAGGTACTAGTTCTGCAATAAATAAGAAATAAAAAATACATTGTATTGAGCAGTTTACGTGAGTATATATGGTGAGTGTATATGTAACTTTAATGTATTTACAATATTTGCAAGCTGCAGAGCACCACATGTACAATATATCTCATTATAGTTGCTCCAATTACCTTATGTTACTTAGCTCTGCCAACACACAGTGTCACATTTATCCTAACCTACACTATGAGCTACGCTACAGATCAGTCTTCCACGACAATCTATGTTCCAAACAATAATATAGAGACGACACTAGTATCGCCCGTGTTCTGTCGTGTCTCTCTTTGCACACGTTTGACATTACAGGCCACAACTTTCTCTCGCCTTAGTTAAAACCCGTACCGGTACACAAGGTATCGGTAAGTTCAGTTCGCGCTCACCTTGGTGGACGTGGACAGGCGCTTGCCGGAGCCGCAGCCGAACACCTTGGCGAGGCTCTTGGTGGTGGGCACGAGGTTGAAGGGCGGCGGCACCGTGTCGCCCTCCTCGAAGTAGCTGATCCACAGGTGGCTGCGGGCGAACTTCCACTCCGTGTCCGCGCGTTCCTGTGGGACCACCAGAAACAGGCTGCACGGGCAGTTTCCAGTTGTAAGTTCATACAGCAGTGTGTCCAGTTTGCAGCAGGTGTAGAGTTACGGCTGGACGAATGTTCAGCGTTAAACAAACTAATAAAAATGATCAAAAACAACGCAAAAGCCCAAAAACACGCTAATATTACAGGGTGTTGCAAAAAGATTCATCCGATTGCACAAGACCATATCTTATACATGAATTTGTTTACAGACTTGGGGTAAATTTCAATATAAGACTGCAAAGCTTTTGTTTTCAAAATAACCTTCCAATTTGACACGGGTATTTTACACGCATGCACATTGACGTTGCCATACATTTTAAAATTACTTTGAGGGTCCAGGTTTCATTTACTTCTTACAATCGTTCAGTATGGCCTCGCCCGTAAGGATGACAAACGTATAAACGATACACAACTCGTCGTCGTTCACACGCAAACCCAATGTAAGGGCAGACACACAGATAATCTATCACTGACCTCCTTAAAATATACATAAAATGTTCAGGTGACTTGGAGACCAGTGGTGCAATGTGAATCCGCCCATCCCTTTTGCCTGGCCCAACACAGAGGGAACTCACTATCAGGAAATGTTCTCACATTAAAGTGTCAGTGTAGTGGTGCCCCTTCCAGTTGAAAAATGAAATTTTCGGTAGTTTCTCGCAATCTTGGAGAAACCCACATCGCCAACATATCCAGATACGTGATTGCTGTATCCATATTTTCATAAAAAAATGGCGTAAATCTTGTACACAAACATTGCAGGTAGCATGAAGTTTTGGTATTGTAGCTATCAGTTCAGCCCAAACATGCGTGACAGAAGAAAAGTTGTTTCCTGTTATGGTTCCGGAAGAGGTGGCAGTAAGGCCATGACTGAAGCGCGAGATCCTGGTATTAAGTGACCTGCGACTGAATTGTGGCAGATGGTGCGTTTTGTAGGCCTGAATTTAAACTCATGTCCTGTACTATCCACATGCTCGTGATGTGCAGTCTATTCGAAAAAACAGCGGTCAGCAGTCTGTCTCAGAACTAAAGCCACGATCACTTTGTTCATTGCGATTAAAGCTACCCTCTGTGAGCAAACTCAAAACAAAAATATTCCGGGCCGCCGCGTTACCAGCCTCGTTGGCACTTGGTTGCAAATTATAGGCGACACAGGCAATTCCAAATGAAAAAAGAATGGTACGAAGAAGAAAAGAGCAAATAAGAAAATCAATATGATGATAAAAACGACACGGCAAAGTAATACAAATAAAAAAAATTACATGTAATCGGTTGACTGAATAACAATAATAATCAAAGTCTCTTGATTAGATTTAGAAATAATAAAAATTTCCCTCCATTTGACGAGCTTCGAACCTATAGCCTTCGATACATCAGGGTGTATGCTAACCACATTAACCTGCAGTATGGTGTTATACTCTGTTACCCCAGTTGCAACAATGAATTACAGACTTCAAAAATTTGGTTTTATGGAATGTCGTCGAATCTTATCTAGTTATGCTAATGTCTGTGATTATAATAACGGTTTATGTGATGCTGAATCGTGCTTGTCCAGAAGGATCCAGTAGTGTTTGGTTAGTGCTGTGTACGAAACATGTCTATTTTGTCTTGAAATTTCTGATGTCATCGATGAGTATGGCAGGTGCAGTGCCATACTCCCGACGAAAATAACGCTGCACAGTGATAACTGAACTGCATCTGTTGAAACAGAGGATACTAAACGCGTTTTTTTGCTGTACCGTTGCCATCTCGGTTGGTTAATCACTAACATCGATTTGCAGTAGGATTTTAGAACGTAGACCGTGATAGAACATTATGAGTCACCTCGAAGGCAACAATTTATTGACAAATAAACACAACTCTTTATTTTCACGAAGTAATCCATAGCCACATCCAGTGAAACCAATAGTCTGAGGACGACACGGCGGTCGGTCGGTACTGTTGCGCTTTCCGAAGCATGTTTCGGACGGAGTAGAGTAAAGTAATGTGATGAGTGTTATCGACCGAGGACGTCAAAATGATTCCATATTTTTAGATTTCCAGAAGAGTTTTGACGCCGTTCCTCACAAGAGACTTCTAATTAATTGCGTGCCCATGCAGTATCGTTTCAGTTGCGTTACTGGACTTGTAATTTCGTGTCAGAAAGTTCACAGTTCATAATGATTGATTGAAAGACATCGAGTAAAGCAGAAGTAATATCTGGAGTTGAGGAAGCGTTATAGGCCCTCTTCTGTTCCTGATCTACCTAAACGATTTGGGAGACAGTCTGAGCAGCCCTCTTAGATTGTTTGCAGATGATGCTGTCATTTACCATCATGTAAAGTCATCAGGTGATCAAAACTAGTTGCAAAATGATTTAAACAGGATATCTGTTTTTGGTGCAAAAAGTGACAGTTGTCTGTAAATCACGAAAAGTGTGAAGTCATCCACATGAGCACTAAGAAGAATCTGCTAAATTTCATTTACACAATAAACACACAAATCTAAAGCGTGTCAACTCAAATAAATATTTAAGGATTAGAATTACAAATAACTTAAACTGGAACGATCACGTAGATAATATCGTGCGGAAAGGAAACAAAAGACTGCGATTTGTTGGCACAACACTTAGAAGGTGCGACAGGTCTACTAAAGAGTCTGCTTATACTAAGCTTGTCCGCTCTCTTCTGGAGTATTGCTGTGCGGTGTGGGACCCGCTTCAGATAGGATTGACGAGGACATCGAAAAGATCAAAGAAGGTCAGCTTCTTTTGTATTATAGCGAAATAGGAGACAGTGCCACAGGCGTGATACACCAATTGGGGTAGCACTCATTAAAACAAACGCGTTTTTTACTACGGCAGGACCTTATTATGAAATTTCAATCATCAGTTTTCTCCTCAGAGTGTGAAAATGTATTGTTAGTGCCTACCTGCATAGGGAGAAATGATCATCATACTAAACTACGAGATATAAGAGCTCGCACAGAAAAATTTAGTGTTCGTTTTTCCCGCGCGCTGTTCGAGAGTAGAGCGGTAGAAAGTAACTTAAGGGTGGTTCGATGAACCCTCTACGAACCCTCTAGCAGGCACTGTGGATTGCAGAGTAATTATGTAGATGTAGACGTAGATGTAGATGTAGAGCCACCGAGCTAGGAGCAGCAGGGAGTCCACCTCTGGCAACCACTGGCCCCAAGGTAAACTTTTAGTTTAGATACGTGAGTTGTAATTCAAACCAAGATCTGTCCCCATTCATGTAAAATGTGCAGTCTTGTGAAATCTGAAAATCATTTTTGAACTGTCTGTATACTGAATTGAATGTTTTAAAACATCACAAGGATTCAATACACTTTTCATCTCTTTTTCGAAACGTGACGTCTAGGTTATCTGAAACCTTATTGGTATTCTATAAGAGGACAGCACTATTCATTTTTAGAGCGACTAATTCAGTCTTTTATATAATTTTCACAGGTGAATTTCACCTTTCACCAAACTCACCAGGAAAAAAATATACCAGACCAGGGTCCGGCCACCTTGACCGCCAACAAATGCAACCGTTGCGGGCGATCTATCAGTCAAGCTGTTTGTATTCAGATGATGTGTTACCTGAAAGATGGAATGAGCAGAGGAGCCACAATGCTGAAAGAGCACGCCCAATCTTGTAACCAAAACCAACAACAGTGGCAAATCTGCAGTGTATCACATGAAGTTTCTAGTGATACTGTTTCTCCTCCATTTGCAATAGGTAATTCGGAGGCAGGACTTCACTGATTACCATGTTGAGTCACTCCCGTGCGAGAGCTGCGCGGTGACATCCAAGCAACTGATCACTGGCCGCCTTCTGCGATCCCAAGGAACAGCTCATTCACTACCAAGACTACTGAAGTGTGGACAATAAGAACTCTGTTAGGGGCAAATAATACAGCAATATATAAAGACATATGTTCAGTTAGTAGCCACTGGTCAAAGAAAGTTATAATATTTTAAATTACTATACACTGATTTAAAAGTGTGCCTCAGCATATGCGTGATATATTAACGTGTTGTTTGAGCAATACATTATTTTCAAACGCCCTGTATTAGAAAATGGATGAATGGATGATGTCGGAGATCATACGAATAATGTAAATCTAATTTTGCGGAAAATCTCTATATCTGAGACCTGTATCGTTGTACAACTGACCAGTTATCGACATTACAACACGACACGTTTGCGAGTGTACGGTGGTCAGTACAACTAACAGAGCAATATTTATTTTTAATACAAGGCAGTGTACTAACAATAGCCCCTGAGTGTAGGTGGGCTACTGAGATGGGCGTGAAGTGTAAAAGAAGGATTGTCGTTTATGGTGAAATACTACCTGGTATTTCACCTGGTATTTCAATCACTCAACAGAGGAAAGTCCACTGGACCTGACGGGATACCAATTCGATTCTACACAGAGTACGCGAAAGAACTTGCCCCCCTTCTAACAGCCGTGTACCGCAAATCTCTAGAGGAACGGAAGGTTCCAAATGATTGGAAAAGAGCACAGGTAGTCCCAGTCTTCAAGAAGGGTCGTCGAGCAGATGCGCAAAACTACAGACCTATATCTCTGACGTCGATCTGTTGTAGAATTTTAGAACATGTTTTTTGCTCGAGTATCATGTTGTTTTTGGAAACCCAGAATCTACTATGTAGGAATCAACATGGATTCCGGAAACAGCGATCGTGTGAGACCCAACTCGCTTTATTTGTTCATGAGACCCAGAAAATATTAGATACAGGCTCCCAGGTAGATGCTATTTTTCTTGACTTCCGGAAGGCATTCGATACAGTTCCGCACTGTCGCCTGATAAACAAAATAAGAGCCTACGGAATATCAGACCAGCTGTGTGGCTGGGTTGAAGAGTTTTTAGCAAACATAACACAGCATGTTGTTATCAATGGAGAGACGTCTACAGACGTTAAAGTAACCTCTGGCGTGCCACAGGGGAGTGTTATGGGACCATTGCTTTTCACAATATATATAAATGACCTAGTAGATAGTGTCGGAAGTTCCATGCGGCTTTTCGCGGATGATGCTGTAGTATACAGAGAAGTTGCAGCATTAGAAAATTGTAGCGAAATGCAGGAAGATCTGCAGCGGATAGGCACTTGGTGCAGGGAGTGGCAACTGACCCTTAACACAGACAAATGTAATGTATTGCGAATACATAGAAAGAAGGATCCTGTATTGTATGATTATATGATAACGGAACAAACACTGGTAGCAGTTACTTCTGTAAAATATCTGGGAGTATGCGTGCGGAACGATTTGAAGTGGAATGATCATATAAAATTAATTGTTGGTAAGGCGGGTACCAGGTTGAGATTCATTGGGAGAGTCCTTAGAAAATGTAGTCCATCAACAAAGGAGGTGGCTTACAAAACACTCGTTCGACCTATACTTGAGAAATTGCTCATCAGTGTGGCATCCGTACCAGATCGGGTTGACGGAGGAGATAGAGAAGATCCAAAGAAGAGCGGCGCGTTTCGTCACAGGGTTATTTGGTAACCGTGATAGCGTTACGGAGATGTTTAACAAACTCAAGTGGCAGACTCTGCAAGAGAGGCGCTCTGCAGGTTTCGAGAGGGTGCGTTTCTGGATGAGGTATCGAATATATTACTTCCCCCTACTTGTACCTCCCGAGGAGATCACGAATGTAAAATTAGAGAGATTAGAGCGCGCACGGAGGCTTTCAGACAGTCGTTCTTCCCGCGAACCATACGCGACTGGAACAGGAAAGGGAGGTAATGACAGTGGCACGTAAAGTGCCCTCCGCCACACACCGTTGGGTGGCTTGCGGAGTATAAATGTAGATGTAGATGTAGATGTAGGTTGTATGCAGTAATAATCGCTAAGTGCACTGCATACATCATCCAACTCTATTTACAGACACGGTCATTGTTCTTACTGTATTTGGAATACGGTAAGAGAACTAAAATTACGGCAGTTCCTGGCCACATACACATTCTACTTCACACCATTTTGACTTTATTAGGTGTCGGTAGTTCACTGGGATTTCACTGGAGACACTTCCTCACCACAACTTACTATCCTACCCAAACACGACGCGTATTGTCGCATCTTGATCGGCGAACGAGCAAGGCCTGAGCAGGTATTTTGTCCGAAATGGGCGCTAACACTGAGCGATCGCGTGGTCGGAGTCTGAGAATGCCCAGGGTGGTTAGTAGGTTAGTGGGTACCACATCCACATTTACCACAGGGACAGCGTACCCAGGAGCTGAGCTAGGGGAGGGCAACTGAGTTTCGAGGCGAATGACGGAATGGTTTTGAGATTCCACGGCAAATAGCTCCGGTTGTGCTCGCGTTACGTGTTTTGGTTCTGTTTAAATTGATACAACTATCTGTTTGGCGGAGTGCTATAGGAATTCATTTGTCTAAGATTGTTTTTCTGGTGGAGGGGTGCGGCTGCCACCGCTGATGTCTCCTCGGTACGCCCATGGACAGTGGTGAAACAATTCACACAAAGACAAATTTTCACATCACTGATGTAGGAACTACTGAGACGCAGAGTCATATTGAATATATCAACTGTTTTGTCCAACATGTAATTAAAGAGTAATTCAGACACAAAGCAACAAATTCATTAATTACTGTGTTTTAATTATAACTTCAGAACTATACATATTATGAATATAGTTAATTATGTATAGGTGAGAACGAGCGCTATAAGCAGAGAGTGTAGTCAAATTTGAATAAGAGCAAAGAAATAGCACTAATTACTTAATTAACTAATTAACTGTAAATTACAGATAACTGACACGCGCAAGATAACTGCACTGAAAGACAATATGGTATACCTATATAGCAACTATCTCATATGCCGATAAGTGAGAATGTGCATTTTTCAATGAATTATCATCAAAGATAGTAGTTGTCTTACAAATTTTGGTTGAGAAAAAAGGTTAAATTTGTGAATTAAATGACATGATTTATTTATATTCGCGCCATGACAGGAATATTAATTAATTGTAAATGTCTCATAAACGAATGAGGATCCGTTCATTAAGCGCGGTTGAAATCTGCGTACATGTGTGATTAATTTGGTATGCTAATATTGTAAGATGGACAAACACTTTAAGAAGAAGAAAGATGTACTAAATATATCATTAAGACCACTACAATCGGTAATGCTAGGGTGGGAGACTGCGAAGTAGAGCAAGCGCTAAGTCAGTGCGGGGTCTTTCCTCTTAGGCGGGACGAAATATTGGCTGCGATCGATGCATCGTAGAGGGTAACGCTAGCTACTATGGAAGCTCTGGCACTGTGACAGGCGAATGAGAAGACGCTCCGCTCTGTCCCCTCTCTAGCTCAGCCCTCTTACTGCAGACACCGTGGCCCAGGGACGGAGGGTTGGACTGCTATTGCTAGTAGTGCGGTTCCAGTACAATTCCATAAATGTCCAGGGCTACATTTAAGAGCTGCTAGCAGGGAATACTTGGCAAAGTTACCTGATTCTGTAGTAGGCGATCCGGCGGTACTTACCGAAATGATCTGGTAGGAGTTGGACATCATAGCGATGAGCATGTTGAGCAGCACGATGATGTTGATGACAGAGTACGAACCAAACATCAGCAGGGCCCAGAATCGCGTGAAACTTTTGATGCCGACCAGCTCGAAGTTCATCAGGTCAACTAATCCAAAACTTGCCCAGAAGAGAGACTGTGACGTCTCGAACAGACTGGAAACCACCATAGGAAAATTTTAGCGGCAGAAAATACTCTGTAATTACATTAAGTATAATACTGCGTGCAGATCTCCCGCTTTTTCTTTTTTCTTTTTTTTCTTTTAAACTGTCGTAGTGATGTAAATACACTCCTGGAAATGGAAAAAAGAACACATTGACACCGGTGTGTCAGACCCACCATACTTGCTCCGGACACTGCGAGAGGGCTGTACAAGCAATGATCACACGCACGGCACAGCGGACACACCAGGAACCGCGGTGTTGGCCGTCGAATGGCGCTAGCTGCGCAGCATTTGTGCACCGCCGCCGTCAGTGTCAGCCAGTTTGCCGTGGCATACGGAGCTCCATCGCAGTCTTTAACACTGGTAGCATGCCGCGACAGCGTGGACGTGAACCGTATGTGCAGTTGACGGACTTTGAGCGAGGGCGTATAGTGGGCATGCGGGAGGCCGGGTGGACGTACCGCCGAATTGCTCAACACGTGGGGCGTGAGGTCTCCACAGTACATCGATGTTGTCGCCAGTGGTCGGCGGAAGGTGCACGTGCCCGTCGACCTGGGACCGGACCGCAGCGACGCACGGATGCACGCCAAGACTGTAGGATCCTACGCAGTGCCGTAGGGGACCGCACCGCCACTTCCCAGCAAATTAGGGACACTGTTGCTCCTGGGGTATCGGCGAGGACCATTCGCAACCGTCTCCATGAAGCTGGGCTACGGTCCCGCACACCGTTAGGCCGTCTTCCGCTCACGCCCCAACATCGTGCAGCCCGCCTCCAGTGGTGTCGCGACAGGCGTGAATGGAGGGACGAATGGAGACGTGTCGTCTTCAGCGATGAGAGTCGCTTCTGCCTTGGTGCCAATGATGGTCGTATGCGTGTTTGGCGCCGTGCAGGTGATCGCCACAATCAGGACTGCATACGACCGAGGCACACAGGGCCAACTCCCGGCATCATGGTGTGGGGAGCGATCTCCTACACTGGCCGTACACCACTGGTGATCGTCGAGGGGACACTGAATAGTGCACGGTACATCCAAACCGTCATCGAACCCATCGTTCTACCATTCCTAGACCGGCAAGGGAACTTGCTGTTCCAACAGGACAATGCACGTCCGCATGTATCCCGTGCCACCCAACGTGCTCTAGAAGGTGTAAGTCAACTACCCTGGCCAGCAAGATCTCCGGATCTGTCCCCCATTGAGCATGTTTGGGACTGGATGAAGCGTCGTCTCACGCGGTCTGCACGTCCAGCACGAACGCTGGTCCAACTGAGGCGCCAGGTGGAAATGGCATGGCAAGCCGTTCCACAGGACTACATCCAGCATCTCTACGATCGTCTCCATGGGAGAATAGCAGCCTGCATTGCTGCGAAAGGTGGATATACACTGTACTAGTGCCGACATTGTGCATGCTCTGTTGCCTGTGTCTATGTGCCTGTGGTTCTGTCAGTGTGATCATGTGATGTATCTGACCCCAGGAATGTGTCAATAAAGTTTCCCCTTCCTGGGACAATGAATTCACGGTGTTCTTATTTCAATTTCCAGGAGTGTATCTTTCGACAGCATCAAAGAAAAAATCGTCTGATTTACATTAATGTGTAAGTTTTGTAATTGTTTTCAAACCGATGAGATGATGAACTTCAATGTCGCGGACCTCACTCTTTGTAGTAAGTTCTACATAAAGACACTTTTTTGGTGATATGAGGCAGTGCGATAAACGTTGTATAATAAATCTCGCCGTTTATCTTAAAGATTTTAATTAATCACCAGTGTATATTCCGAAGTCCAGCTTCATCAGCAGGGTTTCAACTTACTATTGAAGAAACGGTGTTGTGTTGTAAATGGGGTGTCAAGGTCAGTTAAATCAGAGCACCTTTCAGCGAATAATATTCACCTTTCAGTGCTAGTGCCGGTTTATATCTCGTTGAAATCACATTGAAATGGCCTTAGGAGTGAGCTAGAGATCTGACTATGAAGCTCTTCTCCCACATTTCCGTTGACAGTTCATAAAAAAATATACATATTACCTAAAACGCTCACGGAAGTCATTTTACTGCAGTCTGAATATATTGAACTATGATTGGTTGTCTTTAATCAAAAAAAATTTAAGTTTTTTTGATAAAACGTAGTCGATACCAGTGACAGTTTCGTGTCACAGAACTTCACCTTTGTGACACGTTTTGAACTATAGTCCACTGTTTGAGTCATCTGGAACAGTACTAAGTAGATTGAAATCTGAGCAGCCGGCCGGAGTGGCCGAGCGGTTAAAGGCGCTACAGTCTGAAACCGCACTACCGCTACGGTCGCAGGTTCGAATCCTGCCTCGGGCATGGATGTGTGTGATGTCCTTAGGTTAGTTAAGTTTAAGTAGTTCTAAGTTCTAGGGGACTTATGGCCACAGCAGTTGCGTCCCATAGTGCTCAGAGCCATTTGAATTTTTGAAATCTGAGCAGCGCTTGTAACACGTATCAAGAGAGAAATGGTCTGTGCTTCAGATAAATTTACTTCACAGCCCACTAATGTAGATAAGAGTATTTAAGAGGTTACTCACAGTGTCAACGAGACAAAGAGATCGCTTTTCTCCTGCGTCACCCTTTATCAGTTACAGTGGCTGATTTATTCGGTGACAGTTATTCTAGGAACTCGCATAATACAACAGAAAAACGTTTAAATTTCAAAAGAGAGGCCGATTCCAGCCACAATGCGGCATCGAAATAATACAATGTCGAAAGTTGAATATTTATGGCGGACTGGCACTCGAACTCGGCTCTCCCGCTTAACGCGAGCGGTTGCCTTAACTGCTTCGGCCATCTGGACACGCCTCCCAAATCCTCAACATTCCACACGCTAGTAGCGTCCACCGTCCAGTCACCTACTTGCTCGCGGCGAGTCTGTACTTCCCCAAGAGGCTCCGACCCTGTTGTGCATCTACACTGAAGTTATCAAGGGAGTCATACCTACAGATACACTGTCCGACAGAACAGACACCACACACATATAGAAAAAAATGTTTCTTACTGCGTAGATCGACAATCTGCTCTAATATAAATAATGACGAACTATAACAAAATGTAGTTCGACTCTCTATCTGTATTTCTATACTGATGATAGCTTTCAAAAGTATTCTGAACAGTCGCTTTGAAGACAGCAGACAATATAGTACAACGTCTTTAACTAAGCTCTTTAGTTGCTTTTAACAGCTAGGTTGGGAAACATAAAGCTATTTAATCTTGTTTCTTAAAGTTATACATTTATTACATATTTGCTGTCATCTTCTGGGGCGGCGGGTGCAAAATAAAGAATTATTTCTTCTATTATTTGTTGCCGTTCTCAACACAGGCTCTCCAACTACAATGTTGGCAACCAGAAAGTGATTAGCAAAAACGTGATGCCTGTAATTAGAGTTCACTGTGGCCACTCCGATAGAGAATAAAAGTTATTGATTATTGAAGTTCATTACTCTGAGGATTTAGGATGATGTCTGGGATTAATAGAAAATGCAGTTTACTATAACAATTTTCACTATATTCTGAAAACGGTAAAGCGTAAAATTTCAGACAAATGATTACCCATATCAGCTATTGTACTATCAGGGCTGTTCAGAGTCTATTGCGCGGATCCTATTATCCCTAGATAACGAAACTGTTCAATAATCGTTGTCGATGTAAATGTTCAAAGTGAATGCTCACCAAAATTTGATGTTAATACTCATCAAATGCCACGCTAGTAATGGTAGAAAGTCTGTCGTGTGGCGACACGAGAAAATGCGACATACGCAAACTGAGAATAAATCACTGGAGTCGTTTTGTTATTAACACTTTACCCCAATGCAAAATCATTGTTACGCGCATACCGAGTTACATAATACGGCATCCAAGGCTGTTTGTGGCAACTGCACAAACGTGACGCGGCTTCCGACCCGGAGTGCTCGCTGATAGGAATCTAGAAGAGAACTGGGGCCTGACTTTAGCTTTTTTTTCCCTTTATTGAATTTCGATTCCCTCCTAAGGGGGCGGGCTGGCAGCAGCTTATTATGCTGCTCTGCAACCTACAGACTTTTTAAAACGTAAGAATAAGATAAGAAACAATAAAAGCAGGCGATAAAACGGTGACTTAAATTGTAAAACGGCGGAAAATTGTGGAAAGTTATAACATAAAACAAAGGGTTGGCAATGCTAATAAAATACACAGGAAGCAGACAGGTAACATAGTAGACAGACAATTAAAAAAAAAAAAAACATAGCGACAGTCTGGTTTCTGTTCGCAAGAGATATAAAAATCACACCCGGCGACAGTATGATGTTCGCTCGCAACACTTCGGAAAAGACACACAACACTGAACACTCACTGTAAACACTGCACTAAAATGTCGGCACAAAGATGACACACCATAGTCAAGGGCAGATGGGGGGGGGGGGACCTGGCTAGATGAGGGGGAAAACAAGGAGGGAGGAGAGGAAAAACGAAAGGGGGGGGGGAAACCAAAGGAGATAGAGGACTCATAAGGGGGGGGGGACTCTAGCTAGCACGTCGTTATTTATATAACCGCGGTGCGGACCGCCGAAGGCGCAGCCGCCAAAATTTGCCTTACTGACTAGCCGCCGGACCTAGCAGAACACCACTTCAAGTTACTAAATAATTAATTGCTTCATTCGCTGAAGGCCAATGAAGCTCTCGATTTAATTGTGCAATCAGCACACAGGTAAGTATTTATAATAAAATTCTAATGAGGCTAGGTTAAATACTTTTGGCGAGAGAATTATTTTAGTTGTACTGTACGCAATAGATGAGCTCTGAACTTGCCCTTTGGATAGACGCTACAGCTATAGTTTTATATCCCCATTTTTTAAACTTTTCACATCTTTGTTATTATAGCGTATCTCCATTGTACCTAAATCTAAACATCTTAGCTTCATCTAATCACTTACTTAATCTATCTTGCTTCCGAACTTTTAGGAAAATCATCAATTTCAACCAAAATATTACTTTATGACATACAGTATGCTGTTTCCATTAAATTACAGTGAAAAAGGAATCCAAATATAAATTCTGAGGTTTTGTAGCTCCTTCCTGTTGCGCCGATGATTTTTACGTAAAACGTCCAAATTTCGGAAACTGTCAAAGTTACCAAACTGAAACTTAACACATTATTATCTAGCATCACTCCTGACATGCTATCAACTTTTCAGATTATTTACTTTTTAAGGTATTGCGCAACATTCGTGACGTCGTAGCTAGTTACAGCAGACTACACTGGCACACAATGGAAAGCGTATTAATTTTAAATGGCGCGAGCAGGCTGCTTCCCTACAATCGGCCTTGCTTCTTTGAATACACCGGCCCTCGTCATATCACCGAAAGAAAGTTAAGCAATGTCGGACATCGCCAGTACTTAGGTTGGTAACCACCTGGCTACATCACGTGCTGTTGGCTGCTTTCCCTTTGCCTCTACGACAAAGGAGAGGAGGGTGATGGCATAAGTTCTTGTAACACCAGGCTTTGAGCCAAAGTCGTGGATTAAATTCCAAACCTGTCCGCAGCGTCTCATCGAGTGAGGTCACGTGACACTGGTGGCGGCGGTCTGGCCGTCGGAGGCCGGCGGCCCTCTTGGTTTTTTTTTATTATTATTTTTATATTTGGCCTTTGAGTGTGTACTCAATTTAGCCATCGGCAACACATAGTGACCATTTACACATAATTGAATAAACAAATACAGAAATGCATATTTACAAGAATAAAAAGCTTAACTGTTACAGTTTTGTACATAATGTTTTAAAAATTGAATTGAATTGAATTGGAAAATAATTAAAAGTGTCTTGGCTTACAATTCACACCAATTCTGAAATATCTTCACCAGCAAGACATATTTATAATTTACGTACACCATTAAAACCTACAGATTGTAACCAGTACTCTTGATGAAGTTAACTATCACTTTATATAGACGAACGTCTTTAGTACACAAAAGAGAAGAAGCTGATTGAGGAAGATGGTAGCCCATACTCAGCAATGTCTTCAGAAAGACCAACCGTTAACGGTCAAATTTGGGGCACATAAATAAGATGTGGGGTTACCCGAGAGGAGTAGCCTGTGGGACAACACCGAGTTTCACCCTCTCTGACCTCTCATCATCACGAAATCACACTACACACTCAGCCATTAAAGTCAGCTACACTTATCAGATACACTTAGGTACACGAAGGCAAGGTGCCAGTGCGCACGGACAGAAAAGACTTTCCACTTAGGCGGCCTGAGAATGATGTGGTGAAACTGGTTGGCACAAATGTACCTTACTGCTGGTATGATGGACACTTTTTAGACTGTAGGAGAGGTAAAATGTGAAACTATATTTACCAATGCCATGAATGTTCGGATCAGAATCAACATGCCTTCAAGTTCTTAATTGTATACTTTGTTACAAACATGACAGTATACAGGAGGTTACAACACGTACTTTTATCGGTGACTGACAGCATTACATCAGTATTTACTTCATTTGCGGACTAATAATTATAGCTATTAGGAGTAGTATGTTTTTAGGTGTTAGTACCTCTAAGCACACGTGGAAAGAGCAACCCATTAATGTTTCCCCTGGGCAGCAAGTGAGGTGTTGAAGTGTGGACACGTGGATGCAAAACAATTAGTCTATACAGACAGGCATAGTTATACAGACAGGCATAGTCCACTCCACAGTGCAGTTATGATTGTGCGAAAAATATTAGGTAGTAAATTATGTGATGTGTTTCTGAGAAGAGTTTTAGATGCAGAGAAAAACTAACACACCGAAGTGGCTACGTATTAAGGTACCAATCATTATAATACCTGCACTGTGTAGTTATTTGTCTGTTGGTGCTGTATGGCAGAGAAATCTGGATATTTATCAAATGTGAGAAAGACAGTATTTCTTAAAGAAGGTTAGAAAGAAATGGTACTTAAGGGGACCACACCGTGGTTCAGGTCGAAAAAAATCGATTTTCGGTTTTCATCATATTTCGATAGATTAAGGTTTTATTTAAGCACTCTGAAAAGAATTTTGCTGAAAAAAATTTTTTTCGAGCATTTCAAGAGCATTTTCCTACCACGTGTGTTTATGTGCCACGCCCACTTTTCTGTCACCCACTTTTCTGCATGTATTTTAGATCTTTATATCCCCTACATTGCACGTTAGGGTTTTTTTTACTCCCGAGTGTGTTGGCTATCCTTGCAATGCAACAGTCCGTATTCTTTTCTTTCTGCTGTTTGTAAATAACACGATTCCAAAAACGCGGTTAGTTTTGTTCAAGTGTGATTGCGAGTAGTTGTTATACTTACGTTTGCAGTGCTTGTTTACGTGTGTTTTGTTGTGTTTATTGAAGATGACGAAACGTAAATGCATTTTCAAGAAACGACAATTTAGAGCGAACAAGTTTCCAAAGCTTTCTGTACAAGAGGTTATGTCGCCTGCCAACGATGTTTCTAATTGTAATTCTTCAACAAGTGCATCATCAAAGAAGCTCTCACCATTTCCAAAGAGTTGCAACGAATTTACTGTAAGTGACAAGGGGTGCAGTAACATTATTATAAATTTGAGAATATTATCAGATGTAATTTCTAATTATGTACAATGTAGACAGTGTGGTGAGTCACAGAGTTGGAAAATTTGTGAGAGTGCCAGTGGGAGAAAAGGCCTAGCAACTGCTTTGGATTTAATTTGCTGTATATGCTCAGCTGTGATTTCATTTATGAGTTCTTCGAAACCAGATGCAAGTGGCCCTTATGAAATCAATACTAGATTAGTTTATGCCTTGCGATCCATTGGCAAGGGCATGGCTGCAGGGAGAAAATTTTTTTCAGTGATGAACTTACATCAACCACCAAATAAATTTGAAAAACTGACTGGAATATTACAGGAAGCTGCATGTGAGGTCAGTGAGGAAAGCATGAAACTGGCTGCTAATGAAGCAGTGGAAGAAAATGATGGATGTTCGGATATTGCAGTTGCACTTGATGGAAGTTGGCAGGAAAAAGGACATACTTCTCTGAATGGAGTAGTGATTGCCACGAGTGTAGACACCGGTAAAGTGTTAGATGTGGTGATAATGTCTAAATATTGCGAATGTTGTAAAGTCAATGAACATAAATAACACAACTGTGTAGCTAATTTTAGAGGAAAAAGTGGTGGTATGGAAGTTCATGGAGTACAACAAATATTTCATCGCTCCGTAGAAACAAGAGGCGTACGGTACACCAAATATTTTGGCGATGGTGACAGTAAGGCGTACAACAATGTGGTGAACTCTGAGCCATATGGAGATGCCATTACGAAGAAAATAGAATGTGTGGGCCATGTTCAAAATCGTTTGGGAATGAGGCTGAGAAAACTAACGATATGAGAGGAAAAAAAAATTACAAGATGGGAAATTGTTGACCAGACAGGGTCGGTTAACTAAAACTGAAATAGAAAACTTGCAGGCATACTAAGGGCAGGCAATTAGGAGAAATAAAGAAAATCTGGAGTCAATGAAGAGATATGTTTGGGCCATATTCTTTCATAAGTCCTCTACTGATGATAAGCCATGTCATGGATTGTGTCCATCAGGAGAAAATTCGTGGTGCAAATACAAAGAGGGTCAGGCAACTGGAGAATCTTATTCTCACCGCCATTCTCTTCCAGCTGCTGTTATTACAGCAATTAATCCTATTTTCAGAGACTGACCTTCTGAGGAAATGTCTGCATGGGCAGACACAGAACCCAAATGAATGTTTCATCAGTATAATTTGGAACTGCCTTCCTAAAACTGTATTTGTAGGCATGCAAGCAATGAAACTAGGAGTTCATGATGCTGTTATTACATTTGATTGTGGTAATATTGGAAAGTGTTGGGTACTGAAAAAGCTAGGAATTAATCCTGCTGAAAATATGATCACTGGGCTGCAACAATGCTATAAAATGAGGATAGCCGATGCAGACAGGTCTGCATCTAACATGGCCAAGAAAGCAAGACAAACATCCAGGAAGGTGAAAAAGAATCTGGAAGACCTTCTAGAGGTCGACGAAAGGCCATCATATACAGCAGGACAAATGGTTCAAATGGCTCTGAGCACTATGGGACTTAACAGCTGAGGTCATCAGTCCTCTAGAACTTAGAATTAGTTAAACCTAACTAACCTAAGGACATCACACACATCCATGCCCGAGGCAGGATTTGAACCCGCGACCGTAGCGGTCTCGCGGTTCCAGACTGACGCACCTAGAACCGCACGGCCACACCGGCCGGCTACAGCAGGACAGTTTTAATTAACTGTAAGTAGCAAATTTCCTGCAAACTAAAGTTTTCAGTACATATGCCACATTATATCGGAATCTATCATAGATAAACGAATGAAATTTTCAGAGACGCTGCATAACATAAAAAGTCACCTCTGGTACTACATTCATTAACATTCTCCCATTAGGATGCTAAAAAAATTATTTTCTGCAGAAAAAAACTTAACATTTTTTGTTAAGAAATTTAAAAAAGTATTTCTTAGAGACTATAAAATGGATAAAGTAGATTTTAGTACAGTTGAGTCTATTAGCATCATGTCACATACAGTAAAAATATTAAGGTCCTGCATCAAACAGTTTTTTCAGAAATGGGTCAAATACTTGCCTAAATTAACATGGGTTAGATAAGCAGGGTGTGGTCCCCTTAACAATGACACACGGTAAGTTAGAAAAAACAGAGACATCCGAAAACTTATAAAACAAACACTCCATAAGTTAAAAGTAAAATACTATACTGAGAAGGATATCTGCATCAAATTCCAGAGCAAACGATTCAGGCTTTGAGTGTATCAATAGTTTGCGGAAGGTAACTTCCGACAGGTACAAACGCAGGCAACACATTAATGCAGCACGCCATCGACAGGGACCGTGAAATAATTTGTGTAATGAACAACTGTGTTAACTAAAAAGAAGTTACAACAAACAAATGGTGGTGAGCACCTATGTAAACGACAGTCACTCTGTCGCCTCTGTCTGTAGTGTGAGCGTACGACATTTGGCCACGATTTTCATATTAGTGTAGCTATGGTGAGGGTATTAAGCCACTACAGTGTTCATAATGAGTGTCGTATAGTACAAGTGACGAATATTACATTAAGAAGTGACAGCGACAGTTTTCCAAGGATATAAATTTGTCTAGGGGGAGTCCAAAGCAGAAACAGTGGCCTGACGTGCCACTTAGCGCAGCGTTGCCAGTTACCCCCAGGACAGGCAACGGATGGCTCGCGTGGCGTGCGACAGAGGCGGAGGGCACACTGGCTGCTCCGCTGTACGAGCGGTCGCGGTCGATCGAGTCTGTACTACGCGTACGATACCTGCACTCACTTGGTAAATCTCCTCCATATGGCACAAGCCTTCTCTTCGTTATCAAAGTCCGGCAGTCCGCTGGGCAGGTGGTAACACTTTGCTTTCTCCAGATCCGCGTAGTACCACAGCAGCTGGTTCATACCTATGGAATAAGAACAGAACACGTATTAAGGAGGACCTCGGCATTTTCGCTGATAAGGTGGATTTTGTTGTTGAGATTGTTACTTTATGTTAAGGGGCTCCGGAATGGCTCAAAATCATGAAAAGTTCAATTTTTACTTTTTTGCGTTTTCTGAATCTGCAGACTATTACCTTTTAATAGATATATAATTTATTCAATTCCGAAGACTACAACTATTATCAAATTTTTTTGAAATGTGTTCTACATGGGCGTGACCCACTGTGGCGCTGTTAAACTGCTGTCAAATGGTGTTATTATTAACGTCCGTGTTCATCAGGTACATTTTAGTGATGTGAGATAAAGTATGTGTTGTGGCTAACCTGCGATGGTTCAATATATATAGCTGGTGTGATTGTCGATTGTTTCATGTTTATTTACTCTGTCGTTATCTCGAAAATATTCGTAATTAATTCTGTTTCTTGAGTCTCTGTTTTGTTGAAGTATAATAATGAGTAAAAGTAAAGTTGCTGTTGCGAATTTCAATGATGGCAACATTGTAAGGTGCAAGGTATTTAGAAATATGAGAATGAAGATAGGTTGTAACATGGTACGAGCGATGCTTGCTTTAGACAAGGAACGCCTTCGGGCTGCACACAGGGCTGTAAAGAGTCTAGAAATACAAGCAAGAGTAAACAGGAGGAGGAACAAGAGGAAGCTGGAGGAGGAGTTTGCAGAGGATGAAGATAATCCATCCTATGGACCTGGAATGCACTAAAAAGTTAATCCAATCTTTGTCGCTCGATTCCCAAAACTTTTATTTTCTCATACTAATTACATGTTTTCTAAGGATCTTCCAAACATATTTGTTTCAAACTTTCAGTAAATGTTACACAGTACCTTCTGCATAATTTAACACAGCCTTTTTCAAAAAACTGTATATTTTTGAATATATAAATAAAAAATTGCAAAAAAAATGTTGTGAATTTTCATTACAATTGAAAAAAAAATCATCTTTAATAACTGAACTAAAATTTTGTAAAATCCCTTTGTTAAGTTGTAGCCCATATTCCAATAAATAATCTGTAAAAATTTCAACTTCCTACCTCAAATACTTTGTGAGGAAAGATGTAATTTATAAGCGTTATTTTAACATTGCAAGTATAGGGCGTTTCGGAGCCCCTTAATCTATATCGGAAATTTAAAAATCGAAGACTGAACTCACTGATACATGAAATGCACTCGCAGTTGCGAATACGAACAATCGTCAGCTGTATAAGGGAATGACGACAATGAAAATACGTGCCGGCCAAGGATTCAAATCAAAATTTTCCGCTTCGTGCCAGATATCGGCTTAACCGCTTACGCTATCCGCGCACGGCTCACTGCCAGACCCAAACTTCCATATGTCGTCGATCCTGGATCACAACGTGTACTCCAACATACATTGTGTAATTTCCGTACAGGTGAGCACATTTTAATTGAAAGTCGCTGTCCGGTATCGACGGATATATACGGTTTTGCAGTGACTGTGTTGTCAAGAAGAAGGATGTTCCTTCAGAAATGCTTGCATATGGAAGACTGGATCCAGCCATGAGTTGTGCATGGATAGCCGAAGCGCGTAGAGCGGGAAATCCGATTGTCCGAAGGAACATTGCATTATTCTTCTGAACAACACAAAATGGTTCAAATGGCTCTGAGAACTATGGGATTTAACAAAAATGGCTCTGAGCACTATGGGACTCAACATCTTAGCTCATAAGTCCCCTAGAACTAAGAACTACTTAAACCTAACTAATCTAAGGACATCACACACACCCATGCCCGAGGCAGGATTCGAACCTGCGACCGTAGCAGTCCCGCGGTTCCGGACTGCAGTGCCAGAACCGCACGGTATGGAATTTAACATCTGAGGTCATCATGTAAGTAGGCTGTTTAGGTTTTTATGTTGGTAACGCCACGTAGCGCTTTGTATGAAAATCACTGACTGTGCTGTGTGAAGTCTGTGGCTGGTTGGAATTGTTGGAATAGTCGCTATTGTAGTGTTTGGCAGCTGGATGTGAACAGCGCGTAGCGTTGCGCAGTTGGAGGTGAGCCGCCAGCAGTGGTGGATGTGGGGAGAGAGATGGCGAAGTTTTGAGAGCGGATGATCTGGACGTGTGTCCATCAGAGACAGTAAATCTGTAAGACTACATGTCATTGTCATGAACTGATATATATATATATATATATATATATATATATATATATATATATATAATGACTTTTGAACACTATTAAGGTAAATACATTGTTTGCTCTCTATCAAAATCTTTCATTTGCTGACTATGCCTATCAGTAGTTCGTGACTTCAGTAATTAGAATCTTTTATTTAGCTGGCAGTATTGGCACTCGCTGTATTGCAGTAGTTCGAGTAACGAAGATTTTTGTGAGGAAAGTAATTCATGGAAGGTATAGGTTATTGTCAGTCAGGGCCATTGTTATGTAGGGATTATTGGAAGTCAGATTGCGTTGCGCTAAAAATATTGTGTGTCAGTTTAGTGTTGATCAGAATAAGTAAAGAGAGAAATGTCTGAGTACGTTCAGTTCTGCTCAGCTGTTTGAAAATCAAATAACGTAAGAGGTTTATCAGCACAATCATTCATAAATTTTTCTAAGAGGACGTTTAAATCAGTCCCCTAGAACTACTTAAACCTAACTAACCTAAGGACATCACACACATCCATGCCCGAGGCAGGATTCGAACCTGCGACCGTAGCGGTCGCGTGGTTCCAGAGTATAGAGCCTAGAACCGCTCGGCCACTTCGGCCGGCGAACAACACAAGCCCTGCAATTTCATATTCACTGATGAAAGTTTAATGCTGAAAATAAACATACAGTGAAACATACAGTGGTTATATGTACTCAATCAACGGTTTTAACTGTACAATAAGGGCTCAGTCTTAGACACTACCTGTAGTAGGTACTATATTTGATTATGGTAAAATATTGCTGTGCTGCATAGGGCACGTTACTACATTACATGATGAGTTACTACCGGACAAATCCATTGTGTTCTCAAAACAAAAACTTGAGTAATATAGTTATTAGCAGCCTAGTTAATTACTGCGGTCATTTCCTGCAAGAGTGATAGTTAGCTATCTGTGTGTTATTAGGTCATATTTAAGATAGGCGCTTTTACGTGGGACAGCAAGAGGCCATTTTCTTCGACTTTGAAGTGCCCAAGGCTTTGGAAACTTTCTGGTGCATGGCAATGAGCTAAGAGCAAAAACGAAATTCCTTCGACTTATAACTGTGCCATGAGAGCAATGTTTACTTATTTTGGTAATGAAGGGGAAAATAATGAAGATCGTTAACTTTCTGTATTAGCTACACAATAAGATCAAAATTAGTACGGATAATTATTTATTTATTTGTTACTTGAAAATCCAAGTTTGAATTTCAAGTTTGGTGGTCAGTGCGTTGCGTATTAATAAACAGAAACAAGGATTTAATGTACTTTGCTTGAATGCACAATAAATCACACGCTGCTTCTGTGTAGAGGCAGATTTTCAGTCACGACGACAGTTCGAAAAACCTTCAGTTGTCAATCATAAGTTATGTCATTTTTTTTTACATTCTGTGAAGCGTTGTAAGTAGGCTGTTTATGTTTTCTTTATGTAAGTAGGCTGTTTATGTTTTCTTATTGGCAACGTTACGTAGCGCTCTATATGAAAATCACTGGCTGTGCTGTGTGCAGTCTGTGGCTAGTTTGCATTGTTGTCTGCCATTGTAGTATTGGGCAGCGGCAGCTGGATGTGAACAGCGCGTAGCGTTGCGCAGTTGGAGGTGAGCCGCCAGCAGTGGTGGATGTGGGAAATGAGATGGCGGATTTTTGAGTACAGAATGGATATTATGAACTGCTATGAATATTATGCTTTTTCAACACTATTAAGGTAAATACATTGTTTGTTCTCTATTAAAATCTTTCAATTGCTAACTATACCTATCAGTAGTTAGTGCCTTCTGTAGTTTGAATCTTTTATTTAGCTGGCAGTAGTGACGCTCGCTGTATTGCAGTAGCTTGAGTAACGAAGATTTTTGTGAGGTAAGTGATTTGTGAAAGGTACAGGTTAATGTTAGTCAGGGCCATTCCTTTGTGGGGATTTCTGAAAGTCAGATTGCGTTGCGCTAAAAAATATTGTGTGTCAGTTTAAGCAAAGTCATGTATAAATTTTTCTAAGGGGACGTTTCATATATGAAACTATGAGGACTCGAACCTCCGTCGGGACCAGCCGCACAGCCCATGACTGCAGCGCCTCAGACCTCGCGGCTAATCCCGCGCGGCGTTTGTGGAACTGGAACGTGAATTTGGCAACAGGGAAATTCAAAGAAAGTGAACATAGGGAAAATGACAAAGTGAAAGCACGAAGGAAATTGGAACCGTTGGGAGAAGAATTTAGTACCATAGTTCGCCAACGACTAAATTACGAGGGATATTCAGACAGTAATTAGTAACCGATTTGGTCAAGACTTGCAAATAGTCGAATATAGAGACAAAGGATTCCACTACTGTCGAAATTATTGTGAAAGAGCTGCAGAACCGGGAAGGAAATGAAAAGTTAGAAACTACGGTGTAAGTTTTTGAACAAGAGGGAATACTACCTAAATTTGAAAGTCAATGTGTCCAACAAGGACTTGAGAATTTGTGTAAAAATACAGTTTACAACATAAATGAAGTCCAGATGTAGTTTGTGAAAAGCAGAGAGTTTGTTGTGTTATTCATCTGACTTATTGCTACCACAGCGTTAATTCTGTTATCGGCGTAATCAGACGGGAGAAGAATTGGCCAACAGTTTAATTCAATATGGAACTGACGGACGGGAAAGGAAGGCTGTAGCCTATCTCCAATGTACACTGAGCCAACAGTAAAGTAAACCACAGATAAACGTCAAAAGAGAATTAAAGTTCAGGGCGAAGTAACAGAAATTTCGAGTTTGTCAATGATATTGTAATTGTGTTAGAGATGGAAAAGGAAGACATCTTCTCAAAACAATGTTACGGGTTGGACATCAGCAAAAGTAAAACGAGGATAATCGAATGTAATGATATGAGTCAACTAATGTTGAAGAAGTTAAATTAGAAAATGAGATGCTAAAAGTAATAGATGAGACTTTCTGTTTGATCTGAAAAAAAAAAAAAAAAAACTGATGACGGCTGAAGCAGAATGCGTATAAAATGCAGACTGGCTATACCAAGGAAAGCATTTGTTTCTGAAAAGAGGAATTTGTTGACATTGAATATAGGTTTAACTGTTAGGAAGACTTTACTGAAGATATTTATCTGGAGTGTAATCTAGGAGAGAAGTGAAACGTGGACGACAATCGGTTCAGACAAGAAGAGAGTAGAAGTTGAGGATAAGGTGGGTAGATATGATAGCTAAAGAGAAGGTACAAAATCGAAATTTGGAGGGAAAAAAGGAATATGTGGCACAGATTCACTAAAAGAAACGATTAACTGATAGGGCATACACTGAAGCATCAAGGAATCGCCAGTTGCCAATTGATGGAAATGTGAGGGTAAAAAATTTTAGAGGGATACCAAAGCTTGACTACGTTAAGCAGGTTCAAAATAAGCGACTGTTGCAGCAGTTATGTAGAGGTGAAGCTGTTTGCACGAGATGGATTAGTGTGGATAGCTGTGTAAAAGCAGACCACAACAGCACAATGAGAATTATACTAATGAACTGGAATTTGTCAGTGGAAATACGAATTCACCAGTGTAAAACGAAAATGAGAGTGGACGTCATGAAAGAAAGCACTAGTAGATGTATCATAATTCTGTGGGAAGTTACGACATTGAAAGACAATTTACAGAGAATATTCACCTCAAAAACAAAGATATGGACGCCAAGAGAGATCTTAGGGACGAAATGACGGGGTAAATGCGGACATTTCAGTGTAACAGCGAAAGTGAGAGAGGATGAACGTCATCAAATGGAAGAGAGGATATATGCCGCGGTTGCACCAAGTTAACAAACAAAAAACTTCAATAGAAGCTCATCAGGTGACAAAGGATGTATCTCTTCACTTTTGTTCACTACCAGGAAGAAGAACAATTAGGTAAAATACTAGTAAAAGAGAAAGACGTGCAAAAACTGATTCTTCTCACAGGAGGAGGACGAATGCATATTGCTATAAATTTATTTAGAGCCACAGAGGTAAACCTAATTTATATCAAATGCCTCATCTACTACGTTTGCTAGATATGGACAGAGTAAAAAATTGTGATGAGGTCCTATGGGAGGAAAATAAAAACTAAGGATGAATAGTTATGTTACCTGTTAAGGGAAAGAGACTGAGAGTCGTAGCTTGGAGTAGAAAAACAACATACGAGAAATAGCAAATATGAACTTCCAGACAGAAGACACGAGTTTCAGACCTATCATGTATGTATCACAGGTCTAAGGTTAACTATTTTATTATGTCTGATCTGGCTGAAAAGAAATGGTGTCAAGATCTTAATAGGTAAATGCAAAATTAGCATCCTGTATAATGTTTGGTAAGATTCAGTGTAATGAGTAGTATATAGGAAGAATTTCTGACAAAGCTCTTCATTCATTCTTCCAATTTACATTACAATATGACTTTAATTTTAATGGTCTAGCTACAAACAATTTTCAACGAATATGATGACACAGTAGTTTCCAAATGTTGAGAGGTTATAAATAGTTTTAAACTTTTCATTTGAAGCAGAGATACGTTTTATGTGACTAGTCATTTGTTCGGAGGGGACGTCTTTGGAATGGGGTGTACAATCTTCCATACTGTTTGTGACAGAGCAACTTGTGCTACATTAGCCTATCCATATGCTACACCTGTTCAAATTATTACCTTATGAGATACTTTGGTGCTTTGACCAATGTTATGGTTTTGATGCAGGTGATCTTTTGCGTTGATATAGCATCTGAAGGCGCCAAAGAAACTGGGATAGGCATGCGTGTTGAAATACAGAGGTATATAAACAGGCAGAATACGACGCTGCGGTCGGAAACGAATATATAAGACAACAAGTGCCTGTCGTAGTTGTTAGATCGGTTACAGCTCCTACAATGGCAGGTTATCAAGATTTAAGTGAGTTTGGTGGTGTTATAGTCGGCGCACGAGCGATGGGACACAGTATCTCAGAGGTAGCAATGAAGTACGGATTTTCCCGTACGACCATTTCACGGGTCTATCGCGAATATCAGGTATCCGGTAAAACATCAAATCTACGACATCACTGCGGCCGGAAAAAGATCCTGCAAGAACGGGACTAACGATGCCTGAAGAGAACCGTTCAACGGGACAAAAGTGCAATCCTTCCGCAAGATTTCAATACTGCTGCAGATTTCAATACTGGCCCACCAGCAAGTGTCAGTGTGCGAACAATTCAACGAAATATCATCGATATGGGCTTTCGGAGCCGAAGGCCCACTCGTGTACCCTTGATGACTGCACAACAGAAAGCAAGCTGGTAGAGGCTCTGTAATAGTGTGGGGCGTGTGCAGTTGGAGTGATACGGGAGCCCCGATACGTCTAGATACGACTGTGACAGGTGACACGTTCGTAAGCATCCTGTCTGACCACCTGCATCCATTCATGTCCATTGTGCATTCCGGCGGACTTGGGCAATTCCAGCAGAGCAACGCGACACGTCCAGAATTGCTGCAGAGAGACGACAGGAACACTCTTACGAGTTTAAACACTTCCACTGGCCACCAAACTCTCTAGTCATGAACATTATTGAGCATATCTGGGATGCCTTTATAGATTTATGGACAGACCTGCAGGATTCATGGTGTCAGTTCGCTCCAGCTCTACTCCAGACATTAGTCGAGTCTATGCCACGTCGTGCTGCGGCACTTCTGCGTGCTGGCGGGGATCCTACACGATATTAGGCAGGTGTACCAGTTTCTTTGGCTATTCAGTGTAGAAATAAGTTCTCATGATGTGACTCATGTCTTATAATTGACGTATTTTGTAAGTATATATTATGGAGAAATATTGCATAAGTATATAACGATTCGTTTTGTTTGTGATCAGTGTGTCTAATTACGGTCTTCTTCCTCTTACGTCTATGGCCGAGGATGGTCTGTTCTCTGAACGAAATTTGTTGTTTGTAGTGAAGTAGCGTACCGTTTGTAATGTTTCTGTGGCTGCTAGTGTGTAATCAGAGACGAGGGTAATGCAGTGCAATCCTTTGTCAGCACTCGGCTGAAATTTCAACGATATTTCATTTCCAATTATGATCATTGAACGCCTGCTGTCGGTGAGGGGTAGTGGACGAAGTTGATTGGCTGAAGTTTCCTCCTACAGAACGCTGTAGTTTGAAATTTGAATGTTACCATAAATTTGTTTTTTTCTATGTGACTTAAACATAACTAGACAAGAAGTAGGAATTTAGATTAGATTAAGAAAAATTGGATCGCAATGTATTAGTGCGTCCCAGAACAAAAGGAAGACGCGTAAGACTAGCTACGGGTACGGAACCAATGAGGTTCTTCCTTGATGTCAGCAGGAAACTGCGTGGACGGAAGGCAGCCAGGAAAGAGACACCGATGGGACGCCATGAGTTGCTAACATAAGCCTGGAGTAAAACTGCGCTGCTCAAAAGCTACCAGTAATAGTGACTTAAAAACACCGATGGGACGCCATGAGTTGCTAACATAAGCCTGGAGTAAAACTGCGCTGCTCAAAAGCTACCAGTAATAGCGACTTAAAATTTTACCTATGTGCGTGCTGCAAAAGCACTGGTCATCAAGACAGTACAAGTAACGTGTAGTGGAAAGTAAGGAATTCACGATAAGTATGCCTTTCGTGATATACTAGAGTGCTTACAAAACAAAGAGTGCATCTGTGTGGCGTTAGTTACACATCATTAACTTTCACGGGCATAGGTAACGCTAAGCGAATCGTTACATGACAGAAACTGAGGTACTGGGACTGCGTTAAGTAGTTAGGAATTAGTAATGAAGTCAAAGTTCTAAAGAACATATTCTCGAGAAGCAACTGGCAGCATAGACGTAATATTAACTGAACGAGCAACTGAAGTGTTTGAATCCTTTCGATGGACAGTCAGGCCTCATGTAGCTTGCAAAATGCCCAAAGCTCATAATTGGTCTGGGCAGTAACTATGTGACTTTATGGGAGAATACATTGCCATTCGGCTAAAACTAACTAATGACACTTTCCAAGACCTCACTCGAATCCATAGAAAATCTCGACACGGAAGCACATAGGAAGAAGTTCTCCCAATGCTAAAAGTCAAGAAATCAGCAACTAGTAAGAAACCTGTGTAATATGAAATCGGTGGCCGTATTGTGAAAGTGCAGTCACCATCTTTTGTCAACCAATTAAGCTGTTATTCAAGACGGTATCTGCTTTGATGTTAAAATAGTTCAACGACAGACTTATCTTCACACTAATGTTCAAGATAAACACTGGAAACACATTGTAATTTTAAAACAAACAGTAAAAACATTTATTGCATATTATTGTAATAATTTTGCACTGGTCGCTTGTAGTAGAGTCTAGGAAGCATGTTTTCTGTAATGTATGTGGTTTGCAAGGGTCTGACGTTTTCTACAACGTCAGTTCGCTTTTTGGTGTCAGTTGCATTCCAAATAATATAAATACGCTGTTAAGGATTTTAAATTCTGCATGCAGAGTGCCCGTGTGAAAAGCTATTATCAGATGTTACTTGAATTTAGTAAAACGGTAAATTTCAGAATTAGAAGCAGAACAAAATCTTCTCAAGCTGTGCGTAGTATGGAGAGGTGGAGGAAACACGAGTGACCTCCAGGGGATGGCCTGACACGAAAGGCAGACAGGCAGTTGGAGCGGATTGTTATTCTGAAGGAAAGAATCCGCCACACTGTGAAGCGAAAGGCTGGCATTTGTCTTCCAGTGAGCGACCGCTGGTCATTTGCAACGTGTAGTTGGTGGCGTAAGCGAGGAGTTGCTGCAGCAGTAATTAGGACCTACAGGGAGAACCAATTGTTTTATGTTTAAAATGTTAAAGAAACAGGTATTCAGTATCGATATTTAAAGGAGCAAGTGGCGGGATATGAAAAAAGAGAATCCATTAGCAGACGCTTGTAGTGAGCACTCAATATGAGTCACATAAATGTAGTTAAGGAGGAAGATGAAGGGGAATTTGACAAAAAGGAAAAATCGAAACTACAGGACCCCGAGCGTTATAGGAGAGTGAAGACTCACTATAAGTATGTCTGGAAGAGCTACAAGGTCAACAACTAAAAATGAGTAATATGTCAGAGTCATCCACAAAAGCAATAATTGCTGTGTGTACCAGTACGGAGTGTTTGAAGTCAGAAATAAAGTCTAACAATTAGTATACAAAGTGTCCGCCCCGGTAGCTGATTGGTCAGCGTGACAGACTGTCAATCCTAAGGGCCCGGGTTCGATTCCCGGCTGGGTCGGAGATTTTCTCCGCTCAGGGACTGGGTGTTGTGTTGTCCTAATCATCATCATTTCATCCCCATCGACGCGCAGGTCGCCGAAGTGGCGTCAAATCGAAAGACCTGCACCAGGCGAACGGTCTACCCGACGGGAGGCCCTAGCCACACGACATTTCCATTTCCAGTATACAAAGTCAGAAGTGAAGTCAGCAGTATAATCTGAGTCTCTGAAGAGAGATATTGGAAGACTAAATTCAAAACTGGATGCTCAGTATAAATCTTTAAATGCTTTTATATGGGAAATAAAGACGGAAATAAATGGCACAATGGGAGAGGAAAATTAGGCAGCAACACATGGAGAAACAGAAGTTGTAAAACATAGCCTGTCCAAGGACCTAAATTTGGTGTTGACTGGACTAACTGTAAGAACAGACAAAGAAGAAGAAAAACTGATATTCAAGTCAAACAGGTTAAGAATGATAAAACTGATAATGAGGAGTATGAATCTGCACACAGGCAGCAGACACACTGTCTTAACAAACAAGTTAAGAAAGAAACTTCCTGGCAGATTGAAACTGTGTGCCTTTCGCGGGCAAGTGCTCTACCAACTGAGCTACCGAAGCACGACTCACGCCCGGTCCTCACAGCTTTACTTCTGCCAGTATCTCGTCTCCTACCTTCCAAACTTTACAGAAGCTGAAAGCTGTGAGGACCGGGCGTGAGTCGTGCTGCGGTAGCTCAGTTGGTAGAGCACTTGCCCGCGAAAGGCAAAAGTCCCGAGTTCGAGTCTCGGTCGGGCACACAGTTTTAATGTGCCAGGAAGTTTCATATCAGCGCACACTCCGCTGCAGAGTGAAAATCTCATTCTGAAGTTAAGAAAGGGTTTGAAGAACTGGAGAAGGAGTAGCAAGTGAAGCTAGTGTTTGCAACTCAGGAAAGGGAGAAAATAAAAGTGAAATAAAATTGGTGAGATAAAAATGAATAAAGTAGAAAGGAATGTATTTATAAGTAATGTGTCACTCAGTTGTATAGGTGGATGCAATAACATGGCAGTCATCGACCGAAAGGGTCCTGTACCCCCAGTCGTGTTTATGGAGGATTGCAGTAGATATATGCCTGAAGAATAAGAAGAACAGTAGAACAAAGGTTGGTGGGAGATACAAGCAGATGGGCTATCAAACCGTTAGAAGAATGTGAAACTTTCGAAGAATTTGCGAGACATTTTGGGAATAAATACTGGTCCAAGAAGAAGAAAAACAGACGAAAATTTAGGAAATACCCTAAATATAGAAGGGATGTTAGAAATAGTATGAAAGGATGTCGTGAAAGGCTATGTAAGCTGTTGGAACATTTAGATCAGCTGATAAAAGAAGAGGATCTAACCCATGACCTATATGGAAAACCTCATCTGAAATTAGGAAACATGAGAGTTTAAGGGGATCCGATTTGTATCGGTTTTTGAGAAAGATAAGAGAGGTAGAAAGGTGGTATGAGAGAGGAAGTAGTGGATTTAATAGAGAAGAAGGAACGTATAGAAACGAAAGACCACAGTAGAAAAGGCTCAGCTGAAGCAGGAGTACGAAAGTGACCAAAATATATTCAGCAGAATAAAACTACCATTGTTAAATGTTTCCAGAGAAATTAACCGAAGGACAGGAGTAAGCAGAGAAGGGAATATACATATCAACGAAAAGAGACAAAGAAGCAATCACAAGAGATGAGCAGTGGAAAATAAAGGACAATTACCTAAAGACGTTAATGGGTTAATACAAATTTAGACACAACTAGAAGCTTGTTAGAAGGAAAAGGAATAAATGAAACAAAAAAGAGAGAAAGTAAATGAATAAACAGCTGTCAGAAGAAAATACGATTTTTCAGAAGAAGGAGAATGATCTACAGGATAGCGGTAATCAAATTAGAGCTGTTTTAGAAAATTGAATAATCCCATCAGGAAAGATATATTCTTGTAATTTCAAGTAGGAGAATTAGAATTTGAGCGTAGATTTCTTGTATACCTTGACTGAGTATGAATGTAATACTATGTATGAATTTTTTGATGAGCAATAAACGTGAATTACACTCTGAAAATAACTGTTTAAAGGTGAAAAGAAAAGTAGAAATGTGTAAAATAGATTTTGTAAAGATAATTATAGCGAATGAAATGGTTTTGGGAAAAAATGAAATCAGTTCTATGCACATCGGTTACTAAACTGAAGAAAGGGATGATTTGAAAAACATGGAAGAAAGTGATAAAAAGATCACAGCCAAAGGAAAAGAGTGGATGTAACAAATTAAAGAAGTATCACAAGAACAAAGAGCAGAATTGGAAGATCTAATAAGGAGAAAAAGGAGGGTATGCTTAGACAGATCTCGTCTAGTGTTTGATTACAAATTTAATTTGAAGATCATACAGAATGAGCCGATTTTTTTAAACTTTATCCTGTGCCAGTGGTGAAAAAGAAAGCATTAGCTAAAGAATCGAAGGAGATGATGAAGTGGTGAGTAATTGAACGAAGTCTAAGCAAATGTAAAACTCCCCTGATGGTTGTAGGAAAAAGTGGTGGGAATGTGCGATTAGTTTTGGATGATATGAAGCTAAATACTATTGTACAAAATAAACTGATCGACCAGAAAACATTGACAAAAGTATAAGAAAGTTCCAGGAAAATTCCTGACTACCCTAGATGTGACGTCTGCTACTGGCAAGAACCACTGGTGAAACAAGATAGGAAGTACACAGCATTCCTATTTGGTGGCAAATGTCACCAATTTAAAAATCTACTTTTGGATTGAATATATTAATGTCTGTGCTCTTAAACGGCTCGCTATAGAGATTTGACCAAGGAATATTAACAGCTAAACGAATTTGGGAGGAACATTGTTCCTAGTTGAGAGAAGCATTTTCAGCCTTGCAAAAACGAATCATGACTTTAAATCATTGGACATCAGAATTTATAAGAAAGAGAGTGACATTCCTTGGTGACACTGTATCAGAGAAAAAATTAAAAAATACCCTGATAAAAATAAAGCAATTGAAGAGTGTCCCGCACCAGAAACAATAAGCAATTGAAATCCCTTTTAGGAATATGTTGATTCTACTGAAAATACTTAGACGCTCAAGCTTTTAAAAACCCAGATTTAACGAATCTTTTAAAGTTTAACATTTGTATTGAGCGAGCAGAGCCAAAAACCGTTTGATGATTTGAAGGATGAATTAGCCAAGGAAAGCAGACTGTGCCGCATAGACTCGACACAAACTTTCTGTCTCAGAAGTGACTATAGCAGAGTTGGAATTTGAGGAGAACGCTTCCTATTAATAAATAATTGAAAGTTGGAAGAACATAAGACTCTAGTGTTTGTGACTTATATTTTATCACCGAGCGAGGTGGCACAGTGGTTAACACACTGGACTCGCCTTTGGGAGAACGATGGTTCAAATCATCCTGATTTAGGTTTTCTGTGATATCCCTAAATCGCTTCGGGTAAATGCTAGGATGATTCCTTTGAAAGAGCACAGCCTACTTCCTTCCCCATCCTTCCCTAATCCGATGGTACCGATCACTTTGCTGTTGGATCCTCTTCCCCCAAATCAAGCAACCAACCAACTTATATCAAAATGTGAAAGAACTATAATACAACTGAAAGGGAAGCCTGAGCGATAGCATGGGAATTCTAGAAGTTCTATTATTATCTGTGGGGCATTAGAGTCTGCAGTTCACTGATTACAAGGCATCAACTTTCTTGAAGGACTATATACTGACGCACAGACATCTGAATAGATGGACACTGCTCTTTCAGCAACTTTAGGTGTGGGTTGTGTGTATAAAAGGTAACCAAAACAAAAACAGATGCTTTGTCAACATTATCAGTTACTATTCTAGATGATGAAGATCGTGGAACAGAAGGTGGGTATATAAAAATGTTTAATGTGAGAGGTGTTCCTGTGATTGTACAACTGAAATTTCAAAAACATGAAGCGAAACAAGAATTAAGACTTAACTTTGAACGTAACAATAAGTGATATTGGTAAAAGACATAATGTCGAATTGCAGAAGTACTACAAACTTTACAATGCAGTATCGTTTTGAAGAAAAGAAAAAATTAAGAGCAATAGTTGATTTGTCAGCCAAAGAAGTATATAGAGAAAACAGTGTTATCATGTAGGTCCTAAGAAATTGTAATCATATTGTAGAAAATTGTCCATTTCAGAAATACGAACAAAATAGATAGGGACCAGATTATATCGTGTTACCGATGTTAGCAGGTGAAGGTAATGAATAATTAGAGTATTCACTCAGAGGATGCATTGGACCTAGTTTTAGTGTATTTACATTGTTTCTCACCCAAATGAAGTGTATTTTGTCACATTTCAGTAGTTTCTGATGTGTTTTCGAAATCTGTATAGTTGTTTTCTCTAAAGAAAGTAAGAACTGCACTAGTTCTCAGACTGAAGAAGAGTGATTCCTTTCTAAAATATGGGAAACCAGAATGGATGGTAGCAGACAATGGGATTCAATTTACATCAAAGATGTGGAAGGAAGAGGTGGCACACAGTGATGTAAAAATGGTTGTATTTCACCTTACCATCCAGCAACTAATCTTGCTAAAAGAGGTATGAGAGAGATAGGTAAACTGTGCAGGACATGTTGCAGGAAAAAGATACTGTACGTCATATTGGATAGTGAAGAAGAACTAAATAAAATAGTTTACGAGAGTAAAAATCTTATACCTAGAGATGTAATGATGGATGATAGGAATCCAACTCTAATAGAATCAAATATGGATTACCTACTGTGTAAAGAAATGAGCTGAGAAGATGAGAAGAAGCTAATGAAAAGTAACACAGACAAGAAGATAAAGAGGAGGCAACAGAGATACGATCAAAAATAAAGGGAATGAAATATGGGATTGGAGATTTCGTTCTTGTCAGAACCCATAAGAAGTTTAAGAAAATTGATGCAGACGTATCAAAATTCTTTGTCCTTTACCAAGGATCGTACCAAGTAGATGATGTTCCTCATCCTAAGACATATCATCAGGTTTATCCACATCAAGGGAAAGTTGTCTTGTAAAGAACATAGCAGAATTGAAACTGTACATACCTAGAAGGGAAAACTGGAAAGAAAGGGTGAATAGTCTATTGGATATGAGAACACTATAATGGGCAGTTAAATGAAAGCGAGTAAGAGCGAAAATTATTTCAAAAGTAATCGCCATAACTGTAAATATACTTATTCCATTGTGAAACAAGACTGTCAAAGAAAATCGACAGCCACGAATGTCTTTCCTCAGGGCAACAAAAATGTGGAAATCGCGTGGGGAGAGGTCAGAGCGATATGGAGGATGCCTAAGGGTCTCTCAGTGAAACTTCCGCAGATTAGTCGAAACAACGTCGGCGATATATGGGCAGGTCCACATGTTCACTAGGTTGTTTTGACTACGCTGCAGAAGTGGAAAGGCCAAGGAAATCCGATCCCTATGACGGAGAACGCTTCATATTAGTAAATCTGTTGCTGGGCGTAAAAGTTAAAAACATTGGGGATGGGTAGCTTCTGTCTGGCTCTGTAGCAGACGATAGAGGGAATGAATACTTACGTGGTAGACTGAGAAATCATTCAGGAAGTTGCCAAATATACATTTTTAGAATCTATTGTAATTAAAAGCAGTTCCTGTACTGAGGAAATGAGAAAGAGGGTACAAGTTGGAGAAGATGCTAAAATGAAACGGGAGGTTAAAGGAAAGAAGCTATCATTACCGGCCAAAACAAAAATGGCTGAAACATCAATCTTTCACATTGCTTTGTACCGTTGTGAGTCATGGACAACGTATCAAGACAGTGAAGAAAGAGTTCAAGATATAATTGTTGTAAAAATTGGTTTTGGGTTACAAGTACTGTAAGAGTTAAGTTTACATTTGAAGCATTATCTAGTAGAACTGTTAGAGAAATATATTTAGTGAACAATTAGTCTTAGTTAGTAGAATTAAATGGTTGGAAATCTGATGAGATCAACAAAAGGACTACACTGGGTATATGTAGCGCCTACTGATTAAATGAAAAGAACTGACCATACGGTGTCTGTGATTGAATTAAGACCAGTTGAATTGTCAAGATAAATTAAGTGGATTAGTAGTAAATATGTACTGTTGGAACGATTGTTTGGATACAAATAACACTATTAAGTGGATGTTTATATGAAAATATGTTTACTTTATGTGCAAAGCTATAGTTCTTTAAAGAGTGAGAATAACCGACAGCAACTTGATATTCTCAGATTGTGAAAATATGGAAACAAATAATTTTTTTGATGCTTTGAAAGAAATTGAGAACATTATGAATATAAATGATGAAACTAATATTAAATGAAAATTGTTGTAGAGTTTAAGAGATTATGCATGGTGGTGTTGAAAATTTAGAAAAATAAAGAGCAATTGTACTTGTGTTTCAAAGGGATGGGATTTATGGGGATGGAAAGACACTGAAAGAATGGACTAAAGACTTCCGCATGTCGTGGGTGATGTAGTGATACATCGGTACATCGCTAATCAGGGTCAACAGGAAGAACTGAACGTGAAGGGTAGGAATCTTCTTTATAGCAATACTTGGAGTTGCGATTCGCTCGAAAATACAAGGAAATCATGATATCTTACATATTGCGCAAATCATGATTTTTCAAAAAGATTTAGAAGCTGTCAGTCACCGCATCCTTAAAATAATGTGTAAGATAACGTTTTTAGCAGAAGTAGTAAACTGTGTTGCATGAGTCCTTAGCATGGGTACAGTCGTCTTACTATTTTCAAATGCCAAAACTTCTTTAAACAATTAAACTGGGTTGGGGAAATTTGTCAGTGAACTTTAGTGGTTCTAGTGTTTCCTCTTCACAGACGCATCGAATGTAAGACAGACAAATCAGAAATATAAGTAAACGCCCTGAAAAATCGTATACGTACGTATCACGATAGCTTGTCAATGAATTTTTTGATTACAAATGTACATACGCACAGTGTAACTGTAGAGCATAGGTATGGAGCGACTACACTCAATGCTACTCATTTGACGTGTCATATACAGCAGCATTTCATCTCAAGAAAACTTGAAAGCTAGTAAGAGCGAATTATTTCACTAGGAAAAATTTGAGATGTTGCGAAGCGTATACAGATGGCTGTAGCGGTAGTGGGGAGGAACCTTACCACACCCAAAGGCGAACAGCACCAGCGTGTAGATGAAGAAGAACTTGATGATGTCTATGATCATGCGGCCCAATGAGATCTGCAACGGCCCCAGGTGCGGGTTGACGCTGAAGATGTGCACCAGCTTCAGGAAACTGCAACAGGCAGGCAACAGCGCCCCAATTAATTCCAAAATTTTTCTGGCTGGGCTGCAGCACATGGCAGTCGTAAAAAGAGCAGTTTTTCAGAGCAGTACATTTATGGGCAGTGTGGGAGAAATAATGGAAACATAAAATGATTTTGCGGTATTAGTTGATGTTGATTCGTGTTTATTGATTCTGTTAGATAGTAACACACCGAATGAACTTAGCTTCCAGTCATGCTGTAGCGAATCGCGGATCCTGCTACGTAACCGCAGTGCCCTAAATATGGAAAATAGAAGATTATAAAGATGGCGACATTACCGCTACATTCGCTTACTTATTGAGAGTGTTCTTCATTATGAGAAAAAACATCTGGCATCCCACTTAACGAAGCAAGTAGAGAGTTGTGCAAGCAGCAGTAAATATTCGAAGGGTGCGTGATTTTTTAAAGTAAGTTTCTTCTAGATAACAATAAAAACCAGGCCATCTAAAGATTTTTTATACCATGACGTACAAGATACTTGAAACATTTTCCAAGATTTTAATTGGTTCCATTTAGTTTTTTAGGATCCTGTGGGGGGGGGGGGGTTATTGGACCTAAGACACGTGGTAACTGAACGAGCTCTCAAATATAGCTCACAGAAAGAAAGCAGTATCAGCTTCTCATCTATGCCTGCTGCTGCAATACATTGTCGTGCCCTCCCGGGTTCGCTTCCCGGCGGGGTCAGGGATTTTCTCTGTCTCGTGATGACTGGGTGTTGTGTGATGTCCTTAGGTTAGTTAGGTTTAAGTAGTTTTAAGTTCTAGGGGACTGATGACCATAGATGTTAAGTCCCATAGTTCTCAGAGCCATTTGAACCATTTTTTTTTTTAGTGTCGTGCCTACAATCAACTGCTTTTGTTCAGTCAAGGAAGGTACTCAGAGTGTTCAAGTGTTCTTTTAATCTCTCAAAGCTTTACTCACTGTCCTCAAGTACTCTTTTAATGTCTCTGAACATTACACAGGAGAGGATAAACAGAATTTTCTGTCTATGATCGCATTTTGTAAGCAAACTGTGTAACGATACCAATCGTGCCTACTAATATTGGTTTTGTACTTTTATTCGTATGAATAGCAACTTGCAAAGACTGAGTGGCACAAGATAGCCATAAATCCTCCTGCAAGGCAGCCATTAATTCGTCATCTGCCGGCATGATCAAGATTCCTCCATAGATATCTGCTCAGTCTCACAACTTGCTGTAGCCAAAAAGTGTTGTGACTGGCTGCATTTCTCGCCCTCCACAACTATTTGTAGTGTGAGCACGTATTAGGACACTAGACGCCACGAGGTGCTGATAACTGCCTGGTGAACATTTGAATCTGAGCCTGCTGTTACATCTAGTGTCTGCTCCACGCCGTGTTGCCCGAGTGGCATAGGTCGATCTGTCGACCAGTAAGTGTGTTAGAGAAGTGCCAGAAAACAGGGAAGAGGAAAGAAATCTCAATGGTCGGTAACATCATCGGCCGTTGGTGAAGAAACAGATTACTTCTTTTTTACGGCATAAAACTGATTAAAGCTGATGTTGCAGAAGGTATGGAACAACAGAGGAACTGGACAGTTAAAAAAGGTTGCAGAGAGAGGTAAACTGTATGTCTGTCTGATGTCTCTCATCACCGATCTGTCGTCATCTAATTCTCTGAGATATCTACGTTTCTCCTCGTTTAATGGTGGTTTTCCTAACTGGCTAAGTGCCGTTATTTCCTGGAAAATTGACTGGCGGTGTTGCAAACAAAGCTGCCTGGCTGCATCAGAAGAAACAACCAACCTTTACACTGTATCCTATATATCACTACACAGAGTTGCATGGAATAACTGACGTATAATTTATCTTTTGTCCAAGTGAATCACTCTGTGATTTACTAGTCAATGATTTAATGTCTATAAATACAAATTAATAAAGAATTTATTTGTTTTATTGTATGTAGCTTTTTTTTTCATAAAACTTGGTTCTGGGGCTGTGAAAAAGCTTCAGTGATCTGACGTTCAGCAGCCATTACAGACAATAAAAAATAGGGCTACTACATGATTTCTCCCAGTACGTGGCTAACAATGTGTACACTATAAAATTGCCACCAAATGTGGAGCCCCAAAAGTTCAATATAGCTGTCCTCGATTTCTAGCTCCACTGTGTTTTCTTCACTTTGTTAGGCATCATCTAGATACACTATGTGATCAAAAGTATCCGGACACCCGACTGAAAATGACTGACAAGTTCGTGGCGCCTCCATCGATAATGATGGAATTCAGTATGGTGTTGGCTCACCCTTAGTCTTGATGTCAGCTTCCACTCTCGCAGGCATACGTTCAATCAGGTGCTGGAAGGTTTCTTGGGGAATTGCATCCCATTCTTCACAGAGTGCTGCACTGAGGAGACGTGTCGATGTCGGTCAGTGAGGCCTGGCACGAAGTCGGTGTTCCAAAACATCCCAAAGGTGTTCTATAGGATTCAGGTCAGGACTCTGAGCAAGCCAGTCCCTTACAGGAAAGTTATTGTCGTGTAACCACTCCGGCACAGGCCGTACATTACGAACAGGTGCTCGATCGTGTTGGAAGATGCAATCGCCATCCTCGAATTGCTCTTCAACAGTGGGAAACAAGAAGGTGCTTAAAACATCAATGTAGGCCTGTTCTGTGATAGTTCCACGCAAAACAACAAGGGGTACAAGCCCCTCCATGCAAAACACGACCACACCATAACACCACCTCCTCCGAATTTTACTGTTGGCACTACACACGCTGGCAGATGATGTCCACCGGGCTTTCGCCATACCCACACCCTGCCGTCGGATCGCCACATTGTGTACCGTGATTCGTCACTCCAAACAACGTTTTTCCACTGTTCAATCGTCCAATGTTTACGCTCCTTGAGGCGTCGTTTGGCATTTACCGGCGTGACGTGTGGCTTATGAGCAGCCGTTCAACCATGAAATCCAAGTTTTCTCACCTCCCGCATAACTGTCATAGTACCTGCAGTCGGTCCTGATGCAGTTTGGAATTCCTGTGTCATGGTTTGGATAGATGTCTGCCTATTACACATTACGACCCTCTTCAACTGTCGGCGGTTTCGGTCAGTCAACAGACGAGGTCGGTCTGTACGCTTTTGTGCTGCCCGTGTCCCTTCACATTTTCTCTTCACTATCACATCGGAAACAGTGGATCTAGGGATGTTTAGGAGTGTGGAAATCTCGCCTACAGACGTAGGACACAAGTGTCACCCAATCACTTGACCACGTTCGAAGTCCGTGAGTTCCGCGGAGCGCTGCATTCTGCTCTATCACGATGTCTAATGACTACTGAGGGCGCTGATGTGGAGTACCTGGCAGTAGGTGGCAGCACAATGCACCTAATATGATAAACGTATGTTTTTGGGGGTGTCCGGATACCTTTGATTACCTTGATTCGTAATTATTTGTTCATTAGTTGCGAACTACTTGCGAAAATAGTGCTAGTCAAGGAAAGTTTTTGTGAGTCATTTCGCTTCTTATCAGGTGGTTTTTACCAATGATTATTCCAGTCATTGTTGAAAAGCACGCAGTTATGTCTTGCGTACTGATGTTCGTAATATACCTGGTACCCTATGTGATCATAAGTACCTGGACACCTGGCTGAAAATGACTTACAAGTTCGTGGCACCCTCCATCGGTAATGCTGGAATTCAGTATGGTGTTGGTTCACTCTTGGCCTTGATGACAGCGTCCACTCTGGCAGGCATACGTTCAGTCAGGTGCTGGAAGGTTTCTTGGGGAGTGGCAGCCGATTCTTCACGGAGTGCTGCACTGAGAAGAGGTATCGATGTCGGTCGGTGAGGCCTAGCACGAAGTCGGCGTTGTGTGTGGCTTATAAGCAGCCGCTAGACCATGACATCGAAGTTTTCTCGCCTCCGGCCTAACTGCCATAGTACTTACAGTTGGTCCTAGTGCAGTTTGGATTTTCTGTGCGATGGTCTGGATAGATGTCTACCTATTACACATTACGAACCTCTCCAACTGTCGGCGGTCTCTGTCAGTCAACAGACGAGGTCGGTCTGTATGTTCTTGTGGTGTGCGTATCCCTTCACGTTTCCACTTCACTGTCATATCGGAAACAGTGGACCTAGGGATGTTTAGGAGTGTGGAAATCTCGCGCGCAGACGTATGACACAAGTGACAACCAATCACCTGACCACGTTCGAAGTCCGTGAGTTCCGTGGAACGCCCCATTCTGCTCTCTAACTATGTCTAATGACTACTAAGGTCGCTGATATGGAGTATCTGGGAGTAGGTGACAGCACAATGCACCTAATATGAAAAACGTATGTTTTTGGGGGTGTCCGGATACTTTTGATCACACAGTGTATATTATCGTAATGACTGTGCTTACTATGGTACAATGAAATATATAATCTGTCCTGCTCGTTTTCATTTCCTTGGGCTGCATTTGACGCATTGTCTCGTCACAATAACTTGTACAATTCTCACTAGTCTGCTTGTACGAATAAAACTTAGATTTAGGTTTCTCCTATCGTTGAAACATAGACAGTTAGTGTTGTGATTACGATAGTGAACTTGATATGAGGAAACAAGGGATTCAAAACTAAATCGCACCATCATGATGTAGTTTTTCCATGGTATGCCTAAAATGCTTTAGGAACACTGTCTACTTAATACCCCATCATCTCCAACTGAAATAGTTTTCGACCGACATGAGACATTAAACTGTAATACTATTTTTTTTGCTTTCGTCAACATAAAATAATTGAATTGCATTCATGTCTATAAGTTGAAAAACCTTCCAGATTGACGAAGGATCAATACATATTTTCGAAATGGTCTGGGTTGTGGAGTAAACTACGGTGGCAAACGATGGAAACACGTGATTTAGTTGGCACAGTTGTCCCGGGCGGTACAAAAGTGTTTTTTTAGTGTGAATGAGTATAAGAAAGGACTTTATCAGTACACTGTTACATAACATATACAGCTATGAGATGTGTTCACAGTGATATCAATTAAAATAAAGTAATATTTAAGGGGATAGAAGGAGTTAATTGCTTGCAAACAACAAACAACATTTTTAAATAAACAGAAATAAACTTATGTAAATACTTCATTACACTTAGGTAGAGCTGAAGGGTTAACTCAAAATGAATATGCGCGGATCGCTCCAACCTGTGGATTGAAGGCCTATTAGCGCCACGAAAAATATTGCTGGCCTTTAGAGGAGCATCTCTATCATTGGGAAGGGTTAGTTCAAGCCGTTGCTTACCCTCCTGTGTTGTCCTGTTGGAACGCCACCCACAGTCCATAGCCAGTTGTCCAATGTGCAGGGCATCCATCTCATTATGCCGTATGCTGCAATTGGTCAGGTTGCCTTTTAGTGTACACTTAATTGTTGCATTTCGTGTTGTTCTGTGGATTTCGAGGGTCTATTCATTGAAAGGATTAACTTTTTTTCCCATGTCGAGTTCATTCTCGGAGATGTCACCAATTTCGAATTGGTAATGGAGTTGACGATGGATAGTGGTACGTATTAACTGGCTTCCAAATGTGGCTGACAGTCTCGAAAATATAAGCAGATATATAATGTAGTTATTCGTTATACCCATGTTTGGAATGATTTTGTTAGGCAATGGTTAGGTCACAAAGTATCGATTGAGAGTAGATCAAAGAAATAAAATTAGCGACAAACATAAGATCAAAATTAGCGACCAACTAGTAGAGAAAGTGAAGCATTTCTCTTTCCTCGAAAACAAAATAACGAAGGATGGTCGAAGCGAAGAGAACATAAGAAGCCGACAAAGAGATCATTTTTTTGCAAAAAGACGTATCAAACATAAGTCTTAACTTGAGAAAAGATTTTTTTATGATATACATCTGGAACACAGCAGTGTATGGAAGTGAATAATGGACGTTGGGAAATGGGAAAGCAAAATAATCGATGCGTTTGATATGAGGTATTACAGTAAGATTTCGAAACTTAAGAGAATTGATTAGATAAGAAATGATGATATCGTCCACAGAATCTATGGGGAAATCGTGAGAAACACTCAGTAGAAGAAGGGATGGGATAACAAGATATATGGGTTAATGTAGGATTTGTAGATGATGTAATAAAAATAACATGTTTCTTCATGGGCTTGCTTAGCAAGTTTATGAGCGTACGGAGATGCTCATCAAATCACAATGTCAGTCGCTACAAGAGAGCGATTATTTAACACGGAGAGGTTTACAGTTAAAATCTTGAGAGTACACTTTAGAAGGGAGGCACGCAACATATTACTTCCCCCCACACACACTTCGCCAAATGACGGTGAGAAGGAAATGAGAAAAATTCGACTTCGTGCACATAATTTGCTAATGGAACAGGACAGGAAAGTGATAGTGGTAGCCAAAGTATCGTACGACGCACACCCTTTGGTAGCTTCCGGCATATTGTAATGTATTTGCCTCTGGACGTCACGTAGCCAATACACAGTGAAACTGAGAAAGGAACCTAGGGGCTCCCAGGCCCTGCCCACTCCCACACCCTCCTGGTGTAAGACAAGGGCCTGGTCACATTCTGAGGAATGGCCTGTGCCATCCCCTGTAAAAGACACGCGTCCAGCGAGCTAGGGGTCTCCCGTGGCACACGCGTGTCCCCTATTGTACACCAGGGGAATAAAAATTCTTGCCACCTGGTGGGGCGGTCTCTGCTGTTGAGAAGATACGGAGAGGCGCTGACTCACGTTGTCAAACTGCAGACAACGAGATGATATCTGATGCTGGGGTGGATGTGACAACTGGACGCCTCCAAAGGACGTGGGACACCAGTTTGAAACGGACGACATACATTTTGCCAGGTGAAGGGACGCTTGTTCGAAATATTCTGTTTAACATCTGTGTGTGCCCTCTTGCTCAGATATTTACGGGAACAATGACCACTGCATTGCCAGTACGGTGTGAAATGAGACGTTGGAAGGTAGATAGGGACTGAACGGAGGAGTTGACAAGAGACTGTGTAAGTAGGCTGTTTAGGTTCTTAAACTGGTAACGCCGCCGCCACGTAGCGCTCTCTGTATGAAAATCACTGGCTGTGTGCAGTCTGTGGCTAGTTTGCATTGTTGTCTGCCATTGTAGTGTTGGGCAGCTGGATGTGAACAGCGCGTAGCGTTGCGCAGTTGGAGGTGAGCCGCCAGAAGTGGTGGATGTGAGGAGAGAGATGGCGGAGTTTTGAAATTTGTAATACTGGATATTATGAACTGCTATGTATATTATGATGTTTCAACACTATTAAGGTAAATACATTGTTTGTTCTCTATCAAAATCTTTCATTTGCTAACTATGCCTATCAGTAGTTAGTGCCTTCCGTAGTTTGAATATTTTATTTAGCTGGCAGTAGTGGCGCTCGCTGTATTGCAGTAGTTCGAGTAACCAAGATTTTTGTGAGGTAAGCGATTTGTGAAACGCATAGGTTAATGTTAGTCAGGGCCATTCTTTTGTAGGGATTTCTGAAAGTCAGATTGTGTTGCGCTAAAAATATTGTGTGTCACTTTAGTGAATGTTTGAGTACGTTCAATTTTGCTCAGCTGTTTGAAAAGCAAATAGTGTAAGAGGTATCAGCACTGTCGTGTATAAATGTTCTAAGGGGCCGTTTCAACTGAACTGCCATTCTGAACTGGCGACATGGGTTTTGTGCAGTGAAGGAATTGCAGCTACAGTAAACGTGCATACACTCTTTCTTTCTTGGCGCGAGAAATGTTGGAGGTGAAAAATATTTCACAAGGATGTTGAACATTAATTTGACTGGACAGAAGAAGAACATAAGCTAGCCATCGGGTGTACGGTCACGCTCAGAGAAAGAACTCTGGAGAAGGTGAAAATATCGTCCCGGAGGACTCGTCGTTGATGCAGTAAGGAGGACACACGTCATCGAGACGGCGAAGGGGACACCTCCTGGTGAGAGTCGGGAGATGAGACATGGGTTGTGAGCGTCACTGCCGCCATCGCTGAGACATCCAGTTCCGGCCACTACTGAGAGATACGTTCTGCCACGCCGTCCGCTCGGCCACCGCCGGGGGCCGGCCGAAGTGGCCGTGCGGTTAAAGGCGCTGCAGTCTGGAACCGCAAGACCGCTACGGTCGCAGGTTCGAATCCTGCCTCTGGCGTGGATGTTTGTAATGTCCTTAGGTTAGTTAGGTTTAAGTAGTTCTAAGTAGTTCAGCAGTTGAGTCCCGTAGTGCTCAGAGCCGAGCCACCGCCGGGACCGACGGCCGGACTCCCACTCCGGAGGAGTGATTTTGCTAAACCGCTCCAAGAAAATGCTGGGATGGTTTTTTTCAAAGGGATCGGTCGGTATCCTACCACATCCGTGACAAAATCCTAGCTTGTGCTCCGTCTCTAATGACCTCAATGTCGGCGGGACGTTAAACCCTATCCTCTTTACTTCTTCCTTCCTTCGCCTTAGGGATGGCGTTTATAGGCTAAACAACCGGTAGTAATAGAAGGCAGATTTCAGACTACCTAACAGATCAAAACGAAAATTTCTGTTCCGACACTGACAATGTTGAGTGTTTATGGAAAACGTTCAAGGCAATCGTAAAATGCGTTTTAGACAGGTACGAGCCGAGTAAAACTGTGAGGGAAGGGAAAAACCCACCGTGGTTCAACAACAAAGTTAGGAAACTACTGCGAAAGCAAAGAGAGCTTCACTGCAAGTTTAAACGCAGCCAAAACCTCTCAGACAAACAGAAGCTAAACGATGTCAAAGTTAGCGTAAGGAGGGCTATGCGTGAAGCGTTCAGTGAATTCGAAAGTAAAATTCTATGTACCGATTTGACAGAAAATCCTAGGAAGTTCTGGTCTTACGTTAAATCAGTAAGTGGCTCGAAACAGCATATCCAGACACTCCGGGATGATGATGGCACTGAAACAGAAGATGACACGCGTAAAGCTGAAATACTAAACACCTTTCTCCAAAGCTGTTTCACAGAGGAAGACCGCACTGCAGTTCCTTCTCTAAATCCTCGCACAAACGAAAAAATGGCTGACATCGAAATAAGTGTCCAAGGAATAGAAAAGCAACTGGAATCACTCAACAGAGGAAAGTCCACTGGACCATACGGGATACCAATTCGATTCTACACAGAGTACGCGAAAGAACTTGCCCCCCTTCTAACAGCCGTGTACCGCAAGTCTCTAGAGGAATGGAAGGTTCCAAATGATTCGAAAAGAGAACAGGTAGTCCCAGTCTTGAAGAATGGTCGTCGAGCAGATGCGCTAAACTATATACCTGGAAACCCAGAATCTATTCTGCAGGAATCAACATGGATTCCAGAAACAGCGATCGTGTGAGACCCAACTCGCTTTATTTGTTCATGAGACCCAGAAAATATTACATACAGGCTAGCAGGTAGATGCTATTTTCCTTGACTTCCGGAAGGCGTTCGATACAGTTCCGCACTGTCTCCTGATAAACAAAGTAAGAGCCTACGGAATATCAGACCAGCTGTGTGGGTGGAATGAAGAGTTTTTAGCAAACAGAACACAGCATGTTGTTCTCAATGGAGAGACGTCTACAGACGTTAAAGTAACCTCTGGCGTGCCACAAGGGTGTGTTATGGGACCATTACTTTCCACAATATGTATAAATGACCTAGTAGATATTGTCGGAGGTTCTATGCGGCTTTTCGCGGATGATGCTGTAGTATACAGAGAAGTTGCAGCATTAGAAAATTGTAGCGAAATGCAGGAAGATCTGCAGCGGATAGGCACTTGGCGCAGGGAGTGGCAACTGACCCTTAACATAGACAAATGTAATGTATTGCGAATACATAGAAAGAAGGATCCTTTATTGTATGATTATATGATAGCGGAACAAACACTGGTAGCAGTTACTTCTGTAAAATATCTGGAAGTATGCGTGCGGAACGATTTGAAGTGGAATGATCATATAAAATTAATTGTTGGTAAGGCGGGTACCAGGTTGAGATTCATTGAGAGAGTCCTTAGAAAATGTAGTCCATCAACAAAGGAGGTGGCTTACAAAACACTCGTTCGACCTATACTTGAGTATTGCTCATCAGTGTGGGATCCGTAACAGGTCGGGTTGACGGAGGAGATAGAGAAGATCCAAAGAAGAGCAGCGCGTTTTCGTCACAGGGTTATTTGGTAAGCGTGATAGCGTTACGGAGATGTTTAGCAAACTCAAGTGGCAGACTCTGCAAGAGAGGCGCTCTGCATCGAAGTGTAGCTTGCTGTCCAGGTTTCGAGAGGGTGAGGTATCGAATATTTTGCTTCCCCCTACTTATACCTACCGAGGAGATCACGAATGTAAAATTAGAGAGATTCGAGCGCGCACGGAGGCTTTCCGGCAGTCGTTCTTCCCGCGAACCATACGCGACTGGAACAGAAAAGGGAGGTAATGACAGTGGCACGTTAAGTGCCCTCCACCACACACCGTTGGGTGGCTTGCGGAGTATAAATGTAGATGTAGATGTAGTCGGTTGTAACAGTTTTCTTCGTCTCCAGTTGCGGGCCCTCAGTCTAAAAGTTGAAATATTAAAAGTTTGGGCTGGTTTCGTTGTCTAGGGGCTGGGATACTTAGTTGCCGCATTACATGCCAAATACTAGTGAGTCTACTGTATAAAATATGAATATACATGTGGATCGAGTGATCGAGGGTTCCTATCACTCGGCAATTGCGAAATTTGAATGTAACAGAAATTTATAAATGAAAGATTGCAATTAAACATAACCTGCAGGTACTATTTTAACGACTTTAAATGATGAGTACGATAGCACAAGTACCTTTAAGAATGCCATTTGTTACTGTAAAATACTTATTGGTGTCGATGGTCTAGCAATTAAATAAAACGTAAGTTGAATAACAGGGAAACAATAGATTCCTCCTTCACGTAATTAGTTATGAACAACAACGTAGCTCGCGAGATATTCACCTCTAAACGCATACTACGTCTCCACTGCAGAAGCCACGGAAATCTCACAAGTGCACATGTCGGCTTTTGTATCCCGCCTGGAAGGCGGCGCGTGGGTCTGCTCCTGTAAACTGAAGGGTAGGCCGAATGTGGGAAGTGAGTAGGAGCAGGTGAGGTAAAACTCTCGGTACGGCTTTTTACGCGGAAGTACATTTAACAGAGAATTTAAGCCAATGACATACGTAACTTTGCACTGAGGAGCACGTAGGTGCGAAGCCGGATGTATCAAAGCTCACAAAAGTTACACACGAAAAATGTGTAGTAGCTCGCCCAGTATGAAATAGAAACAATGTTGCTTGGTCGTCTACTCAATCAAATGGACAGAATGTGGAGCGGCGCTCCTAGAGCTGCACAGCGCCGGCTAGAGGGCGCTGTCGTCGGTGTCTGTGTCGTAGTGCCAACCTAAGAACCTCGGCACTACGAAATATTTCTATCTGCCGCGACCACGCGCCAAACTCAACACCCTCCAGGTCTTTCCTGCGGCCGTCCGTCGCGCCTTCCTGTCCAGCCCTCCCCCGTGTCCAGTGGCACCCAATGCTGCTCTCCCAGTTCCATACAATCTCTCCATTGACTTCGGTAGTCGCCTACCGTAGTAACGAGCGCTGCGATTGGCTAAAGCGTTCCTGCCATGTCTCCAAGCCAACGCACACTCACAAACATATTGAAATACATACAAAATACTGGATTTACATTTAAATAACTTGAAATTAAATAATTGTTCCTATGGCTGGACCATAAACATTATTAAATATATAAACAAATTAAATAAACATATATCAAAGGAATAGAAGCAAAAGTAGGGCAGTAGCCTAATGTCTCTGTGCTTTCTAAAACACAATTTCTTCATGTCTAGTGTATATCGGATATAAACAAATGACAGACGAATAAATATATATTTATCAGCATGCTGCTACCGTTTTTACGTGTAACTGTGGAGTAATTATGGCCTGACGCGATCAATAGTAATCGGCCACTTTGATCTCCAATAACTCGTGTACTATTCAAGTTACATGCCTGTAATTCATACCAATTTAGGTTTACACCAATAACTTTCTAAAGACACGTAATTCGACAAAATCGGATGAACCATTTAGATTTTGGAAATTCGTTGCTGGGTGTTACTTGTACAATTTACCGTCAAATACGAATTACACCATCAGAATCATCGTGCAAATAATGGTAATGTACATGTTTCTTTTTAAGGTATCATGATTCCTCTGTCTATTATTAATTTCTACATGAACTGTGAAATGTCTGCCATTATGGTTTCACAGAGTCCGCCATCTTTGGCACTCCCGGCATACAAACCTCCTTCATCGACACAAAGCACAGTCCTCGACACAGTGTCAACATGGAACTCCCAGCCACGCGGTCGGCCTGTACCACGTGCTGGGTCTACCTCTCTTGCTCCAGCCGATTCTCGGCACCACGCGGTCGCTGACGAGTCCCGGCTTGCCGTGCGGCCACGCCAACTACGAACTTAGAATATTTTCAGGAAGCCACAACTCGCCCGTTACGTCACACAGTTTAACATGAATGTTAAAACCGTTCAAAATAACCGGCTTCTGAAATAACAATTTTTCGCTTTGTTTCATTGCTACTATTTCCAGCAATAAACATAGACTTCATAAAGGATTGAAAAATTCTAATGAAAGTGAAGGAGTAGGAGAGCTTGTTCGATATTAAGACGAGATTGTGGTTGAAATCAGTCTCGTTGTCTCCAGCAAAGAGTCTGGGTGTGAAGGAGGCCAGCGGTGCTTCAGCGAGGGCGCGCGCTCACATGTTCATGACTTCCCTAAATTCTCATTTTTACATTGTGCCAGTTTTTCGTCTTTAAGCAACCACGAAATTAGGGAGCCAGTTATTATCTCAAGTTTATAGTTGTTGTTGTTGTTGTTGTTGTGGTCTTCAGTCCTGAGACTGGTTTGATGCAGCTCTCCATGCTACTCTATCCTGTGCAAGCTGCTTCATCTCCCAGTACTTACTGCAACCTACATCCTTCTGAATCTGCTAAGTGTATTCATCTCTTGGTCTCCCTCTACGATTTTTACCCTCCACGCTGCCCTCCAATGCTAAATTTGTGATCCCTCGATGCCTCAGAACATGTCCTACCAACCGATCTCTTCTTCTAGTCAAGTTGTGCCACAAACTCCTCTTCTCCCCAATCCTATTCAATACTTCCTCATTAGTTATGTGACCTACCCATCTAATCTTCAGCATTCTTCTGTACACCACATTTCGAAAGCTTCTATTCTCTTCTTGTCCACACTATTTATCGTCCATGTTTCACTTCCATACATGGCTACACTCCATACAAATACTTTCAGAAACGACTTCCTGAGACTTAAACCTATACTCGACGTTAACAAATTTCTCTTCTTCAGAAACGCTTTCCTTGCCATTGCCAGTCTACATTTTATATCCTCTCTACTTCGACCATCATCAGTTATTTTGCTCCCAAAACAGCAAAACTCATTTACTACTTTAAGCGTCTCATTTCCTAATCTAATACCCTCAGCATCACCTGATTTAATTCGACTAGATTCCATTATCCTCGTTTTGCTTTAGTTGATGTTCATCTTATACCCTCTTTTCAAGACACTGTCCATTCCGTTCAACTGCTCTTCAAAGTCCTTTGCTGTCTCTGACAGAATTACAATGTCATCGGCGGACTTCCAACTTTTTATTTCTTCTCCATGGATTTTAATACCTACTCCGAATTTTTCTATTGTTTCCTTCACTGCTTGCTCAATACACAGAATGAATAACATCGGGGTGAGGCTGCAACACTGTCTCACTCCCTTCCCAACCACTGCTTCCCTTTCCTCCCCTCGACTCTTATAACTACCATCTGGTTTCTGTACAAATTGTAAATAGCCTTTCGCTCCCTGTATTTTACCCCTGCCACCTTCAGAATTTGAAACAGAGTATTCCAGTCAACATTGTCAAAAGCTTTCTCTACGTCTACAAATGCTAGATATTTAACGTAGGTTTGCCTTTTCTTAATCTTTCTTCTAAGATAAGTCGTAAGGTGTGTATTGCCTCACGTGTTCCAATATTTCTACGAAATCCAAACTGATCTTCCCCGAGGTCGACTTCTACCAGTTTTTCGATTCGTCTGTAAAGAATTCGCATTAGTGTTTTGCAGCTGTGACTTAATAAACTGATAGTTCGGTAATTTTCACATCTGTCAACACCTCCTTTCTTTGGGATTGGAATTATTACATTCTTCTTGATTTTTGAGGGTATTTCACCTGTCCCATACATCTTCCTCACCAGATGGTAGAGTTTTGACAGGACTGGCTCTCCCAAGGCCGTCAGTAGTTCTAATGGAATGTTGTCTACTCCCAGGGGCCTTGTTTCGGCCAGGTCTTTCAGTGCTCTGTCAAACTCTTCACGCAGTATCGTATCTCCCATTTCATCTTCATCTACATCCTCTTCAATCTCCATAATATTGTCCTCAAGGACAGAGCCCTTGTGTAGACCCTCTATATACTCCTTCCACCTTTCTGCTTTGCCTTCTTTGCTTAGAACTGGGTTTCCATCTGAGCTCTTGATATTCATACAAGTGGTTCTCTTTTCTCCAAAGGTCTCTTTAATTTTCCTGTAGGCAGTATCTATCTTACCCCTGGTGAGATAAGCCTCTATATCCTCACACTTGTCCTCTTGCCATCCCTGCTTAGCCATTTTGCACTTCCTGTCGATCTCATTTTTGAGACGTTTGTATTCCATTTTGCCTGCTTAATTTACTGCATTTTTATATTTTCTCCTTTCATCAATTCAATATATCTTCTGTTACCCAAGGATTCCTACTAGCCCTCGTCTTTTTACCTACTTGATCCTCTGCTGCCTTCACTTCTTCATCCCTCAGAGCTACCCATTCTTCTTCTACTGTATTTCTTTCCCCCATTCCTGTCAATTGTTCCCTTATGCTCTCCCTGAAACTCTGTAAAACCTCCGGTTTAGTCAGTTTATCCAGGTCCCATCTCCTTAAATTCCGACATTTTTGCAGTTTCTTCAGTTTTAATCTACAGTTCATAACCAATAGATTGTGGTCAGAGTCCATATCTGCCCCTGGAAATGTCTTACAATTTAAAACCTGGTTCCTAAATCTCTGTCTTACCATTAGATAATCTATCTGATACCTTCGAGTATCTCCAGGATTCTTCCATGTCTATAACCTCCTTTTATGATTCTTGAACCAAGTGTTACTGTGATTAAGTTATGCTCTGTGCAAAATTCTACCAGACGGCTTCCTCTTTCATTTCTTATCCCCCACCCATATTCACCTACTATGTTTCCTTCTCTCACTTTTCCTACTCTCGAATTCCAGTCACCCATGACTATTAAATTTTCGTCTCCCTTCACTACCTGAATAATTTCTTTTATCTCATAATCTGCAGAACTAGTTGGCATATAAACTTGTACTGCTGTAGTAGGCGTGGGCTTTGTGTCTATGTTGGCCACAACAATGCGTTCACTATGCTGTTTGTAGTAGCTTACCCGCACTGCTATTTTTTTTATTCATTATTAAACCTACTCCTGCATTACCCGTACTTTATTTTGTATTTATAATCCTGTATTCACCTGACCAAAAGTCTTGTTCCTTCTACCACCGAACTTGACTAATTCTCGCTATATCTAACATTAACCTATCCATTTCCCTTTTTAAATTTTCTAACCTACCTGCCCGATTAAGGGATCTGACATTTCACTCTCCGATCCGTAGAACGCCAGTTTTCTTTGTCCAGATAACGACGTCCTGTTGAGTAGTCCCCGCCCGGAGATCCGAATGGGGGATTATTTTACCTCCGGAATATTTTACCCAAGAGGAAGCCATCATCATTTAACCATACAGTAAAGCTGTATGCCCTCGGGAAAAATTACGGCTGTAGTTTCCCCTTGCTTTCAGCCGCTCGCAGTACCAGTACAACAAGGCCGTTTTGGCTAGTGTTACAAGGCCAGATCAGTCAATCATCCAGACTGTTGCCCTTGCAACTACTGAAAAGGCTGCTGCCCCTCTTCAGGAACCACATGTTTGTCTGGCCTCTCAACAGATACCCATCCATCGTGGTTGCACCTACGGTACGGCTATCTGTATCGTTGAGGCACGCAAGACTCCCAACCAACGGCAAGGTCCATGGTTCATGGGGGTGGGGGGGGGGAGGAGTTTATAGTATGTCAACAATATTATATCACTCAAAGGTGCCTTCTTTTCCAAGGAACATTGTGGATGTTTTTTACCTTACATGATGTCGCAAATTTGTTGTGACTCCCCCTATTCTTAATCTTTTTAAATCAATGAAGTGTTGTACTTCATTACCACCGCACTTCGTAAATACTTCCAAACTAGGAATGGTACACTTGTGCTACATATTGGATGTCCTGGGTCGACAGTGAGAAACTACCATAAAGACCAAGTGGGGCAGGTCTTGCACACATGTACATAGAGCGTGCAAGGCCTTCCTTCCTTTTCACGAGTAAAGAAATTCATAAATTGTATTTGTAGAGCTGTGGTCCAAAAGGATCTTTTGTTTACGAAAATTAATGTTTGTGATTAATTCCCCTACGTTGTGTCAGTCATTGCTCCTTATCCTTTCATAGAATATGCAATTGCTCACTCAGTTGCAATCTAAGACACTGTAATTCCTTTTACTGAATATGCAAATGTCACACTCAAGTACAGTTTACGACAGTGTGATTCCTTTCGTTTCATACGCAAATGCCTCTCTCAAGTACAGCGAAATATGTTGTAACCATTTCGATCTGTAGATACACATCAGCTGAACTAGTGTTTGGAAGGGGAAGAGTACGAAACAGCCCAATCATATTGATTTAGGTTTTCTAATTTACAAATTTTACATGTAAAATGCTTACCATGTACGTACATCAGAGAAAATTTGAAAATGGGGTCATGTATGCTAGAGCAGGTGTCAATTTGTCAGTCAACGGAAGCAATAAGCTAGGAGTTGCGAAACTGCTTGTTGATGTATAACAGACAACTTGAAGGGAGATGTGAGACCAGGGCTCACCTGAATATCATTCCAGCGGCGAACGCGCCCTCAGACAGCAGCATGGGGTCGAAGGGGTCCCACTTCTCGCGAGGGTACCAGGGCTCCATGCCCTGGCTGTACTCCCGCTGTGGCACACAAACACACACATTCACTATCGATGTTAAAGAATTCATTTCATCTCTCAGATTATGAAAGGTTTTCTGTCATCCGAATAATATACAATTTCGTTTTATTAGACAGTCGCGAAAAACTGAGTTAGAGACAAATACTGTGCTAGAGACGAAGAGCTTGTTGTGGTACATGCTAATGCCATCGGTGTGACGTATGATCACAGGGTGGGCAAGACACCCGCACGTATCATCGTGGTCAGACGGTTGCTAATTGACGCAAGGGACACTCAGTCTACTGCCACAATACCTACGGTATTAAACGGGTAAAACTGCCACCTTAGAATCTACTGACACGGGCAACCATGTGCCGATAGCAGGAATTTCTGTTGACTGACAGTAATAACGGATAGAAAGGACACGGTGAATCATTCTCTAACTCAGTGCTGAAAAATAACAACTGGTACGCTGCTATTCTGTGCAGAATCATTGCCTCGGTATTGCTGAAGCCACCATCTCAATCTTTTCGTTGCAGATGTTCGAAGTGCTTCATGCGGCATAAAGGACGACATGGACGCAGAAACACAACTGTTGGATGTTCTATTCCTGTAAATAGATTGCCCGAGGCAATATGTCGCTGTCAGCGTTGTTACACGCTGATGGTAGCGTGCGAGTGCGTCGGGAACAACATGTGGCGTTGGATACTCCCTGTCGCCAAGCCACAGTCTGTTCATGTGTTGGACTTATTGTCGTGTGGCGGATGTGTGCATGGAATGGAGTGTGACTTCTGATAGTTTTCTATCGCTTCTGACAGGCGAACAATCGAGTTATCGGCGACTGGAGCCAGCTCCGACTATATCCGCCAGAACATAGTACGCTCGTAAATTTTGTTAAAAGTCATCTTGTAAACACCACGAGCTGCAGAACCCGTCGTCAGTGGCATCTGGAGGACAACGAATAATTCTATGTCTTCGATATCTACAGCACAGCAATCGTGTATACAATATGTAAGTAAACTTATGTTTCTGCCGTTATGTATAAAATTGTTATGTTCTAGATATCGCTATGCTTGCAATCATTCGTTGTTCTCCGAATCAAATGCCACCGAGGCTGGGTTCTACATCCGAACACCGGGCTGACTGTTAAACACTTCAAAAGCAGCTGATTGTGTTTACATGATGTTTACATGATTTCAACAACTGAAAATAACTTTTTAAAGCTTACTTTTATCGGTGTACCTCTCGTCCGCAATCTAACATTGCTTAAAGTTGTGATTTACGATTGTTTTTTTTTTAAGATCCGGATTCAGAAATGCAGGCATTAGATGATTACAGTATATCAGTGTGAGTGTGTACAAGATAATGCTACGACTTCTCTGATAACGATAATTTTTTATGTGTTGTGAGACTAAATTGAAACAACCACTATAAAGTGTTGTACTTCGAAGGTATAGTAAAAGATAACTAACAAAGATAAATATAAGAGTAATTAATACACAAAGAAAGTGTGTAAAAGGAGGGGAAATTAATAGTTTATCTCACGTTATTTGTAGTGAAGGTAGCAGCGCAAATACCTTTTATCTTTTTTTAACAGTAAATGACTTCTTTGCTTCTCACGAGAACAATTTGAAAAGTAATTTCCGCCTGCATTTTGCAAGAGACAAAGCAAACGTAGAGACATCTAATGCACGTCAGTTACGTTGTCGTATCCGGAAGGAACGAGTAAAAGAATCACTGGTAACGTCCTAATTTTAGTGATAAAGGGAATGACTGCTGCAATCAAAAAACCATACTACACTGAAGTATATGCAGACACTGAATTTTCGTTTGCGAGGCATTAAAAATATTAGTAATCCCTAGATATTCAGACTGAAGCCCGCATCTCGTGGTCGTGCGGTACCGTTCTCGCTTCCCACGCCCGGGTTCCCGGGTTCGATTCCCGGCGGGGTCAGGGATTTTCTCTGCCTCGTGATGGCTGGGTGTTGTGTGCTGTCCTTAGGTTAGTTAGGTTTAAGTAGTTCTAAGTTCTAGGGGACTTATGACCACAGCAGTTGAGTCCCATAGTGCTCAGAGCCATTTCAAACTGAAAGTTGTGCAGTTTGTGGAGAGACTGTTATGCTGTCTCGGAACGGACCAAGTAATTCACACGGCCAGGCGAGGAGTGAAGCATTGTCTGCAGTCATCGACGAACTCGTGCAAAACGAGGACGATCGGGTGTTACGGAATTACTGGAACGTTTGACTTACGTTATGCGCACAGTTTTGTACGACGTAATAACTGGAAGATTAGACTACCACACGTCTCGTGCTCGTTAATTGCCAAAATTTCTTTCTGATGACCATAAGACCAAGAGAACGTGAGCTGAAACATTCTAGTTTCAATATGCATACCAAGATGGTCACTTAACCCATTAAATTCTTCCGGGCACGAGATGAGCGTTTGGTGCGTGAACGTCGAGACAAAACCAATGAATTGACAGGGCTCACACTGATTCATCACAGAATTCTGTGAATTATTTCTGACTTTTTTTTCAGAAAGAGGTTATAGATACTGTCTTTTAGGACAAAATAGGTGTCTGACTAATTCAGTTTAGATAACGAGGCTCTAAATCTTGTCAACAGTGTATAGTGACAGGTGAAAAAATCGAAGATAGTTAAAAATAAAGAACGTGACATAATTTTGTCACATGACATGCTGCCATACTTGTTACATGAAAAGTGGATAACTTTTGAAAATATTATTGTCAGTTGTTCGACTGTAACAAAATTCACCCCGGATTTTGCTTTTGTGATTCTTACCTCTTTCGAGAAATGAAAAAAATGATTATTGTCTCAGTGTTTCGCAAACATTGATTCAAGCTGTGTCAAAAAGTGGTTAAGGTAATTGATAACAGCGTTCTGAAACTAGGAAACACAGAAGGTGTTCAACCACGGCAGCAAGTGCCTTTATATTGCAGAAAATTACGTTGAGCTTCAAGGTTGATGTACTAAGAAGTAGAACAAAGAATAAGAGATCCGTTAATAACCAAATGGGCGCTGCCTTCCGAATTTCTCACACAGATGCACGAATAGTATCGAGACCTCGAGTGAGCTGAAGTGGAAAATTCCTACTACCTCACATGAAATAAATCGCAAACTTTAAAGCAGCGTTCTGGCGACCTATAACGCCACAAGAACAGCTATGGAGCCTTCGATGTAACAACGAAGGAAAAAAAAAACAGTGTGTGCTGATATGCACACTGAGTGGACACAAAATAACTCTCTATTCACGAAGCATTATATTCGATTATCTGTCCGACTGACGTTCACAGCGATTCATCGAATAAACCGCTAGGCTCGCACACGTCCAGAGCAAACTGCTATTCTTTACATGTGACAGATTAAAACAAAGTGATGGAACGGAACACAGATCCGTTTGCAGCGTTGTACAATGTTGTACAATGTTAAGTCAGAGTCGTTTCACTATGTCCGTTAGGAATGAAATAAACAGGAGGCAATGGCAAGCCAAGACGAAATGGATGCAGCCAAAATGTGAAGTAATGACTGTCGAAAGGAAAGGTTCAGTACTTAGAAAAGTCAAAAATCGAGGAAAATAAAAGAAAAGGTACCAACGCAGAGAATGCAAGAACAGTTCTACTATTAAATTTGTAGGGGACAGAGTGGATACGTATAAACACACTACTGGCCATTAAAATTGCTACACCAAGAGGAAATGCAGATGATAAACGGGTATTCATTGGACAAATATATTATAATAGAAATGACATGTGATTACATTTTCACGCAATTTGGGTGCATAGATCCTGAGAAATAAATACCCTGAACAACCACCTCTGGCCGTAATAACGACCTTGATGCGCATGGGCATTGAGTCAAACAGAGCTTGGATGGCGTTTACAGGTACAGCTGCCCACGCAGCTTCAACACAGTACCACAGTTCATCAAGAGTAGTGACTGGCGTATTGTGAGGAGCCAGTTGCTCGGCCACCATTGACCAGAAGTTATCAATTGGTGAGAGATCTGGAGTATGTGCTGGCCAGGGCAGCAGTCGAACATTTTCTGTGTCCAGAAGGGCTCGTACAGGACCTGCAACATGCGGTCGTGCATTATCCTGCTGAAATGTAGGGTTTCGCAGGGATCGAATTAAGGGTAGAGCCACGGGTCGTAATACATCTGAAATGTAACATCCGCTGTTCAGAGTGCAGTCAATGCGAACAAGAGGTGACCGAGACGTGTAACCAATGGCACCCCATACCACCACGCCGGGTGATACGCCAGTATGGCGATGACGAATACACGCTTCCGATGAGCGTTCACCGCGATGTCGCCAAACACGGATGCGACCATCATGATGCTGTAAACAGAACGTGGATTCATCCGACAAAATGACGTTTTGCCATTCGTGCATCCAGGTTCGTCGCTGACTACTCCATCGCAGGCGCTGCTGTCTGTGATGCAGCGTCAAGGGTAACCACAGCCATGGTCTCCAAGCTCATAGTCCATGCTGCTGCAAACGTCGTCGAACTGTTCGTGCAGATGGTTGTTGTCTTGCAAACGTCCCTATCTGTTGACTCAGGGATCGAGATGTGACTGCACGATCCGTTACAGCCACGCGGATAAGATGCCTGTCGTCTCGTCTGCTAGTGATAACGAGGCCGTTGGGATCCAGCACGGCGTTCCGTATTACCCTCCTGAACCCACCGATTCCATATTCTGCTAGCAGTCATTGGATCTCGACCAACGCAAGCAACAATGTCACGATACGATAAACCGCAATCGCGATAGGTTACAATCCGACCTTTATCAAAGTGGGAAACGTGATGGTAGGCATTTCTCCTCCTTACACGAGGCATCACAACAACGTTTCACCAGGCAACGCCGGTCAACTGCTGTTTGTGTATGAGAAATCGGTTGGAAACTTTCCTCATGTCAGCACGTTGTGGGTGTCGCCACCGGCGCCAACCTTGTGTGAATACTATGAAAAGCTAATCATTTGCATATCACAGCATCTCCTTCCTGACGGTTAAATTTCGCGGCTGTAGCACGTAATCTTCGTGGTGTAGCAATTTTAATGGCCAGTAGTGTAGTACAGTGAAGCCGTCTGCAAGGGGGACGGACGGTGTGATGCAATACAAGAAGGAAAAGAGGTGCATGTGGTAGACACAGCGGGCCCACTCAGAGCTGAACAGTGCTGGGTCGTCCGAACACGACACAGCCAGGGCAAAAGCACGCCAGGCGCAGAGATGCGAACTGGTGCCAGTGCCGTAGAGACCCGCCACTTGCGCGAGTTCCAACAGCGCCTCGGGCGGCGCTGAGGATGAAGATATCGACGTCGCGTCGGCCAATTGCCGGGCGAGTACAATCCGTCAATGACTGGACAGCAACGGATAATCCTAGTCGGAAGATAGAAGAGCAGCTCTCGCGCACTTGGTTATACAGGGCTATTACAAATGATTGAAGCGATTTCATAAATTCACCGTAGCTCCATTCATTGACATATGGTCACGACACACTACAGATACGTAGAAAAACTCATAAAGTTTTGTTCGGCTGAAGCCGCACTTCAGGTTTCTGCCGTTAGAGCGCTCGAGAGCGCAGTGAGGCAAAATGGTGACAGGAGCCGAGAAAGAGTATGTCGTGCTTGAAATGCACTCACATCAGTCAGTCATAACAGTGCAACGACACTTCAGGACGAAGTTCAACAAAGATCCACCAACTGCTAACTCCATTCGGCGATGGTATGCGCAGTTTAAAGCTTCTGGATGCCTCTGTAAGGCGAAATCAACGGGTCGGCCTGCAGTGAGCGAAGAAACGGTTGAACGCGTGCGGGCAAGTTTCACGCGTAGCCCGCGGAAAATTGGCTGATGCCAGAACTGGAGACCGACAGCGCCGACTTCATCTTTCAACAGGATGGTGCTCCACCGCACTTCCATCATGATGTTCGGCATTTCTTAAACAGGAGATTGGAAAACCGATGGATCGGTCGTGGTGGAGATCATGATCAGCAATTCATGTCATGGCCTCCACGCTCTCCCGACTTAACCCCATGCGATTTCTTTCTGTGGGGTTATGTAAAAGATTCAGTGTTTAAACCTCCTCTACCAAGAAACGTGCCAGAACTACGAGCTCGCATCAACGATGCTTTCGAACTCATTGATGGGGACATGCTGCGCCAAGTGTGGGAGGAACTTGATTATCGGCTTAATGTCTGCCGAATCACTAAAGGGGCACATATCGAACATTTGTGAATGCCTAAAAAATCTTTTAGAGTTTTTGTATGTGTGTGCGAAGCATTGTGAAAATATCTCAAATAAGAAAGTTATTGTAGAGCTGTGAAATCGCTTCAATCATTTGTAATAACCCTGTAGATCATCGTCTGGGGCTGACTTAGACAGGGAACGTCGTTTAGTGAACTCTCAGAAGTGAACAGACACTTGTTGAAAATTGCATTTGCTACGTACTGTGAAGTTCACCTACGATTATTTATACTTAGCCATTAAGGGCCTTTCCTGTGTTATATTACATGCAGTGTTGCAGATTTCATATTCAACTAGTCACAAAGATAAGTAAATCTTTTAACTTATTTGTGTGACTTCGTTACTAATTTGTTGGAGTGCTGTAGAATCTTCGTTCTCCTACCCTGTTACCTGACCCTGGGGCATAGATGTGTAATAGCGGCAGGGTGAAATTGTCTTAGCGGTGTACTGCACGAGAAGTCGTTTCACGAAATCACAAACTCGGCCTGCGTTAACAACAGTGGCAACTCGGCGTCCACAACAGTAGCGACGAGGCCTTATAAAAAAATGGCGACGAGGGTTTATAAAAGACACAACTACGGCAGACTTGCGATCAAATAAGGTGGAAGGCATGGGTGTAACATACCTTCGGAATTTTTAAGATTATTGACGGTAGTGGCACACAAACCACTGTTCAGTTTCGTTTGCAGAATCTAGAAGTATGGAGACAAACCATCACACATGTTAGCCACACAATTCTGAGGACAGGAAAAGCACATAAGTGTGAGAATTATCACACAGTCAGCTTACCAGTGAATCCACCCATGTTACTGACAAGGATAGCACACAGAAGAAAGAAAAAGAAAATTTAGGGTCTGTTAGAAGACCATCACTCTGGATTTTGAAAGGTAAAGCTACCTGAGTAGCAGTCCCAGCATGATTTTAATGATTAATGAAAATCAGCTCAACTGTACAATTACACGTTTATTGTGTAATCATTAAAATTCGTCAGCTATGGTGCTCAACAGGATCAAGATTAAGTCCTGGCATGTGTGCCTGATAACGGAAGCAAGACTTGTGGGAATATTAAGACACATTTAATAAGATTTGTCGACCCTGGAACTGCATTCGAAAAAGTAAAATGCTGCAATATGTTCGAAATTCTCAGAAAAATAGGTATGAGGTATATGGAAAAACGGGTAATATACAATATAATTAAGAACCGGGAAGGGGGAAAATAATAATGCAACACCGAGAACAAAGTACTCGCTGTCAAAGGGTACGAAACAGAAATGTAGTTGTCGCTCCTAGTGTTCAATCCAAATGCTGAAGAAGTAGCGATGGAAATAAAAGTAGCATTGGGGGCTGATTAAAATTCGGGATGAATGACTATCAATGATAAGATTTGCTGAGAGCATGGCTGTCCTCAGCGAAAGTGAGGAAGAACTGCAGGATTTGTTGAATGGGATGAACAGCCTAATGAGCACACGCTATGGATTGAGAGTAAACCAAAGAAAGACTACAGTAATGAGGAGTAGGAAAAAAAAGAACAGCGATAAACGTAACATCAAAATTGGTGAAGGAGTTCTGCTGTCTTCGAAGCGACACGTGACAGACGAAGAAAGGGTGACAGAAAAAAAACAGACCAGCACTGGAAAAGTGGGCATTCCTGGCCAAAAGAAATTTACTGTTAGTATCAAACATCGGCCTTGGGACGAGGAAAGAATTTCTCAGAATGTGGGTTTGGGGCACAGTGTTGTATGGAAGTGAATGAGCAGCTGTGGAAAAACAGGAAAAGAAGAAAATCGAAGAGTTTGAGACGTGGTGCTGTAGATAAATGTTGAAAAGTAGGTGGATTGGTGGGATAAGAGCTTAAGAGGTCATCCGCAGAATCGGCGAAGAGAGGAACAACTGGAAAAACTGAGCCTACGAAAGGAGAGAATGGTAAGATGTATATCAAGGAATAACATCGATGATACCTAAAAAAGCAGTAGAGGGTAAAAAATTTATAGGGAAACAGAGATGAGATTATATTCAACAAATAACTGAAAGACTTTAGGTACAAATGCTTCTCTGAGATGCAGAGGTCGACACAACAGAGATATTCTTAGCGGGCCGCATTCAACCAGTATGAAGACTGATGGCCTCCCCCCCTTCTCCCCACCTCCCCCCCCTAAAAAAAACAAACAGATTGATACAAAATTCCAAAAAGCTCTTTGTGGGAAACGTCATATTGTGACCACCTTATGCTCTTACCGCCTGCACGTAATTCCCTCTCCAGCCACTTCATTCAATTGGGAGAACGTCTCTACTAATAGTTCTTACTTTGACACTTGCTGACAACATCTTTCACCATGACAGCGAAGTGGCACAATGGTTGGTACACTGGACTCTCATTCGGGAAGTCAGTGGTTCAAATCTCCAGATTTCGATTTTCTGTGTTTTATTTTCTAAAAGTCTTATGGCGTAGGTCGCGATGACCCAATAATTCTTGCGGAAAAAACACGGACGATTTTCTTTCACATTCGCTGCTTATGTTACGTTTCGAATAACGTCGAAGTTGACGCGACTTTACATCCTGGCTGTACCTTCTTTCTTTTTACTAAGCGTCATATTGGGAGCATCTTCCAAAAATCAACACCATGGTCTGGCGGTGGCAAGACGTTTTCCGGCTGAAATTTTGGCAAAACTGAGCGACATCGGCCCGGCACCCAAAAGACTCAGCAAGACTCGCTAGGTCCGGGAAGAAGTGTGATAACGATGTCAAAATAGAGTTGTTGGTCTGCTAATGTATCCGACTCTTGCATAAAGGCCTTGCACTTACCTGCACGATGTACCACGAAGTGAAGCGGAGAGCTATCCACTGCATGTAGAAAATGTTGGTGATGAAATCGACGACGTTCCACAGGTCCGTGATGTACTCCAACAGCCCGCCGCCCCACAGGGACCTTATTTCGCACCACATGAGACCTGTGGGCACACACAACTGTGTCACGTACCAGCTGAATATTGCTGTCTTGCAAACTTTGTCGTATATGAAGTTTTATGGTTTTGGTATCAATAGAGTTATGATCACGGCCTTCTACCGTGTTGGTGGGAAATACCGTGGGTTATCGACAGCAGATAATAAATAATTCAAGAAATAAATCTTTCACAGCTACAGTTGACTTCTGTATTCAATTATTCTGTTCAGAAACTGTTTCGAGGCTAAATATTCATCAGAAAATGTTCATCATCATCACAGGACCTTAGCAAGTGAAAGCAAGCTACAAAAATGTGGAAATGAAGGACAACATTAGAAATATTTGGTTATTTCAGATACTGACGAATATGTTGTTGAATAATTACAAACCCAACATTTAAAGTGGCAAATTGCATTTGACATTTCAAAAACCATACCCATATTGTGTGTATAATCATGGGCGAGTTTAGACTTTTTTATGTTTCTATACAACTACCTAGGGCAAGGCATGTCATTATCCTTCTGTATTCTTTTTGGCGTGAAAACGTCCGTTCGCTCGTCAGTGGAACTTTCTTGAGTGGCAAAATACCAGAAGCTTTGAGTATCTGATAACTACGAAACTAATAACGTGTAAACAGTTGCTGCGCCCAGAATGGATAGGTCATGTCTGTATGTGTTTGTCACGCGATATTTGTCCTGTCTGTGACGTCATCGTTCCAGTGTAGGCAGGTGCGCGTAATTGTTACAAATTGGGTTTGTGTAAAGTTGTAAATTGGTGTACCGCAGAACCGCGTTTAGGTAGGACACGGATTTTGATGTCATCGTGAATAGCTTGCGGAGCACTACCAGGAACTAAAGTGACACAATTAAAATATTCCCGCAATACAACTGAAGTAGGAGCAAAATAAAAATTACGAAATAATAAAAAAATGACATCCTATACGATTAGTACATATGTTCGGATTTATAGAAGACGCAACTCAGAGAAAAGCTCTCCACGAAAAGGATGCTGAAGCCTAGACGTCCAGTGCCGAGCGAATGCGAGAGCTGCGGCTGCGTCGAAGAGGGAAAGGAAGAAGCGGCGCAAAGAGATTACGCAGCTTGCTCATCGGGTACACAGCGGCCAACGACGGGCCAAGCTTTTGATTTGTCTGTTCTGTAACCGCTGTACTGCTTTGTGTAACCACTGTGTTAAAGAGCTTCATAATTAAATTATTCATTAATACAAAATACTTGCTATAACTTTATGCCGACTTTTTAGCGAAAAATCTACGATGCAGCCGAAACTTTCCAGGTAGAATTTATTTTTCTTTGTAATAGATTACGTCTCTCTATTTCTCTCTATCAGCACACGACATCGTAGATACTTATGAGTATTTACGTAGAAAGTACATGAAACGATCCACATACTGAAGCAGTAAATAGCCTTTTCCCATTTTTATGTAATCACGAAGTCCTACAAACGGTGGAGAGGAAGTTTCATTAATGTTACATACCATTAATTGTAACATATTAAACCTTCCGCCTTTCGTTCGTATCTCTCTGAAGCTCATTCGTTCTGGATTTCACCAACATTTACAACCAGTTACACAATTATCCCTTAACGTCTTTCGGTTTTTATGTGCCTTTATTTACTTTGGCTGCAAATGAGTTTCAGTGCTTCTTGTAAATAAAAGAGTGTCGTGAAATCTACAGGTGAAATTCTTTGGGTTGTTGATAAATGGTATCGTTTAAAATATTAAAGAGTTTCGGAGTACGTTCTTTCATAGTGATGACATTCAATCTTTTAGATTTTATTCTATTGCCAGCTTGATAGGAAGGACTTGAACGAGTTGTGAGCAGTATTTCAGAAAATAAATCTACCACAGCTACAGTGGACTTCTTTATTTACGCAAGCTGTCATAAACAGATTCCTCGTTAAAACATCATTATGTAATGCTGTCAATCATCGAACAGCCTTAACGGTTGTAAAAAGTCCGCCAAATCTATAAGTTATGTAAAATTACATATGTACGTTGAAACCAGACCGTAACTATCTTTCGTATGAACAGTCACATGGAGAAGTCAGATCACGCCTAACTCTGGCGTAGTACAGTGATCTGGGTCCTTCAGGAAATACCAGAATCATATACCCATCATGAGTGCGATCATCAGTTAAAACAATAATTTGTGGTGAAAAGCAGGATCATTTCGTAATCGCAATAGAAAGCACAGATGGAGAAGAACTGGCTCGTGAATGGTGAGAGTTTCTGACTATGTAGAACAGCGAAACACTTTGTTAGTGAGTAGATGCTAGAATCTTCAGATGAGTTAAAAAGCAAATTAAATTCTCTACCTGCTCTGATGCTGCGTTAGAACGTATTTTGTTTACATGACTGCAGTGCTGGAACATATATTCTTTGGATTGCTGGTAAGTGGCATCGTATAAAATATGAAAGAGTTTCGGAGTACGTTCCTTTATAGTGATGGCACTCAATCTTTTAGATTTTCTTGTACTGCCAGTTTGAAAGGAAGGACTTGAACTAGTTGTGAGCACAACGTTTCTCTTTTTCGCTGAAATTCCCAGAAGTAGAGAGAGAGAGAGAGAGAGAGAGAGAGAGAAATAGACAGAGAGAGAGTTACTATGACAGAATCTGTGTTTAATTAAGACATTTGAATTACATTTCTGAATCGCTGGTCATTAAAAGTGCAACACCGTAAATGCAGCGGCATACAACAAAAGATAAACTGGCGTGAAGTGTAGTCCATGTTTGGATATGCAAATGATTAGCATTTCAGTGCGACCTGACAAAGCTCGTGAAAACAATGCTATCTGAATTCTATACACGGTGATTCGACTGCTCCTTCCGCCGCCGTTTTATGCAACCCGCAATGTTATACCTGGCCTTCAAAAACCATGCACGAGATATTTATATTCTCTCGCTCGCTACGCGCAAACTATTAGTCCTAGAGAGAAAACGAACAGCACCTTTTTGTAGGAAATTTAATATACTGGTAGTTAATTACTGGGGACCACAGTCTACGAGTAATTTAAGAAAAACGCACAACTGTGAGCTTCAGACGCACGTCTATCCCCACACTCATTCCTCACCAATCAGGATTCTTAGTGTATTGTTCGTGGCACTGCCTCCTACCACTGTACAAAAATTTCCAGATATTTGGTCTCTCTTAATTGGGATATTGTGTCATCAGTATAGTCAGCTACTTCGTTAACATTATTAATTTTAACGTGGTCGTGAGGGTAATGAAAGAAAAACGAATTTTGTAAACGTTAGCATAAAATGAATTACGTTGACAATTCGATCCAAATTTAACCGTTACAACCACTGTTGTTTCGTAGCCAGAAGGTCTGACGAAAACAAGGATGTAATTGTTTATTTTATGCTGTTAAAATTCACAAGTTGTTAGGTAAAATTTATGAGAACATCAATGTGGGAAATAATTCGTGGAGTCGCAAATTTTTGTACAGTGGTAGGAGGCAGGGACATGAACAACACACTAGAAATCCTGAGCAATGGGGCTCAGTGTGGGATTGGGATGTGCGTTTTAATGTCCTTTTCTACATTTTTCTTGAATAACTCGAAAACTACAGCCTCTAGCAAAAACGTACCCCAGTATAAAATTTAACTTAATTAAGTTTCCTACAAAGAGGTCCTGTTCATTTTTCACGTGGGACTGACAGATAGGGCTTAGCGAGCGAGAGAATATGAAAATCTGGCACGTGGATTCTTCAAGGCTAGATTTGACATTGCGGGTTGCATAAAACAACATCGATGGGGGCAGCTCAATCCGTCTTTACACGAGGAAAGACAAAGCAGTGCGTTTCTCATTTAGAAGTCGCATTTGTGAGACGTTTGTTTGTAACAAGAACGTGATTGGGTGTTGTGTGATGTCCTTAGGTTAGTTAGGTTTAAATAGTTCTAAGTTCTACGGGACTGATGACCATAGATGTTAAGTCCCATAGTGCTCAGACCCATTTGAACCATTTTTGAACAAGAACGTGTTATCCTGGTGTGGAAAAAAGAAACGTTTACTAGCAAGCGTCAGAAAAAGATTTCTAAACTCAGCTCGACTCGATGCCAAATCGGGTTGAAGCTGCTGTTGTTTAGGTCGGTGTAATAAATTTTGCACCCTGTATATCCCCAATTTCCCTTCAAATTTTATCGAGAATTTTTCCTACTAGAGAGTATACGTACTATAAGTAAAATTTAATTAATTGTTGGTGTTACAGTGTTAGTGGCCGGTAACATACTACATTTTATTTAGAGTAATTGTACTGTAAGTATCTCTCTGATATTGTTTTTCTTAGTCTATTGTTGTGGTCTGAGGACGTCTGCCTCCACGTTGTTATCTATTATTTGGGGGACCCGGGTATATTACCAACAATGTTATGAATATCTTCTGGTAAACCTTCCGGGATGTAAGGACGTGGTCCATGAAACTCTTCAGCTCCTAACGTTTCGTCCAGAGCTGCGCTGGACATCTTCAGAGGGGTGTTTCTCCTCCGGTGAGTCTTGCCGACTGACGGGTCGGACTTTTTTTTTTTTGCTTTATTGTTATTTTAACACCTGAGGCGCTGATGACCTCGATGTTGAGCGCCCATAAACCCCAACACACACTTTAACACCTGAACAAACAGGTAGGCTGGCAGCGGCATGCTACGTCGCTGTTCAGCCATAGTGGTGACAATAACAGTACAAGAATTAAAATGAATAGAGTGATGGGCAAAAAATAGTGGTCACAGAGACACAAAAAACACGGAGCCGTTCACACGCGACGATAACAACACTGAAAACACGTTGACACGGCGCACATAACACTGATGAATCCGACAGCACAAGTGAACGTAGAAGCGGGACGGCGGACACTAAAAATACAAAACGACGTCACACATACGAGACGCAGATGGCGGTGATCTCCGGCGCGCGAAAGTCCACTTAGCGTGTGCGAGTCCGGGGACCTGCGAAGAGGGGAAGAAGGGTGAGGGCGGGTGGAGAGGGTGGAGAGGGGAGAACAGAGATGTCAATGGCTGAGGAGATGGGAGGAGGAGTAGAAGGACAGGGGAGGGGAGGCCCGTGGGAGGAGTGGGGAGAAGGGGAGGAGGGATGGAGGGTGCCCAAAGGAACAGATACAGGAAGAGGGAGGGAGGATCAAAGTTGGTAGGAGGGGTAGGTGGAAGTTAGGAGGACATCATCAGGGAGGGGAAGCTGGCGGAAGCCACCTTGGGAGAGGGTAAGGAGGGTGGAGAGATGGAGACCGGGTGGGACGTGGGAATACAGGTGCGGCAGCGGGCGGGGGTGGGAGAGGATCGGGGAGGTGAGCGGGTGAGGAGGATCGAGTTTACAGGAGGTGTACAGGATCTGTATCCTTTCAAGGAAAAGGAGGAGGTGGGGGAAGAGGATGAGATCGTACAGGAGCCGTGTAGGGGAGGGGAGATGGATGCGATAGGTGAGGCGAAGAGCATGGCGTTCAAGGATTTGGAGGGATTTGTAAAAAGTAAGGGGAGGCGGAGATCCAAGCCGGATGGGCATAACAAAGGATAGGGCGGATGAGGGATTTATAGGTGTGGAGAATGGTGGAGGGGTCCAGACCCCACGTACGGCCGGAGAGGAGCTTGAGGAGACTGAGTCGGGAGCATGCCTTGGCTTGGATTGTCTGGAGGTGGGGAGTCCAGGAGAGGCGACGGTCGAGGGTGACGCCAAGGTACTTAAGGGTGGGAGTGAGGGCGATAGGACAGCCATAGATGGTGAGATAGAAATCAAGGAGGCGGAAGGAAGGGGTGGTTTTGCCTGGGTTTTGGAGGGATTGACCTTGAGCAGCCACTGGTTGCACCAAGCGGTGAACCGGTCAAGATGGGATTGGAGAAGGTGTTGGGAGCGCTGTAGGGTGGGGGCAAGGGCAAGGAAGGCGGTGTCATCGGCAAACTGGAGAAGGTGGACGGGGGCTGACGGTGGCGGCATGTCCGCCGTGTAAAGAAGGTACAGAAGGGGGGAGAGGACGGAGCCTTGGAGCACACCGGTGGAGGGGAAAAAGGTGTAGGAATCTGTGTTATGGATGGTGACATAGGAAGGACGGCGGGAGAGAAAGGAGCCGATCAGACGGACGTAGTTAAAGGGAAGGGCGAAGGTTTGGAGCTTGTAGAGGAGACCGGAATGCCACACGCGGTCATAAACACGTTCGAGGTCCAGGGAGAGGAAGATGGCGGAGCGACGGGAATTAAGCTGTTCAGAAAGGAGATGAGTGAGGTGAAGGAGAAGATCGTCGGAAGAGAAGGACGGCCGAAAACCACACTGGGTAACGGGAAGGAGGCGGTGCTGGCGGAGATGCTGGTGGATGCGTCAGGTGAGGATAGATTCCAGGACCTTGCTGAAGACACGGGTCGGACGTCTGAGAGCGACTTATATATCGTAGAAAGTGGGTGTAACCAGAGTTACACGTGATATGCAGAGATAATCTTTGTCAGAGATAAAACTTAACTATCGATCGTAATCTCGTCACGGATAAAACTGTCTAGCAATTCTGCAGTGCTACTGTCCAAATATCACTAAGTTTCATGGTCTCTTCTTTCCGATTAAAATTATCCCTATGTTTATATATTTCAATTGCTTCTCTACAAAGCCGTGGGTAATAGTTCGTCGTCGTAGATAAAATTTTTGTTTCGGAAAACTTCACTTGATGATTTCCTGACCGAAAAGCGTGTTCTGCTACAGCTGATGGACCACGACCTTACATCCCGGAAGGTTTACCAGAAGATATGTCATCCGGTCGTGAAAGCCTTCATACAATGTTATGAATATTTACTTGGTGACTGCACTGGAATTGGGTCTCTCAACCTCGTCAGGACAAGTGTCATTTAGCGGAGAATGAGCGACTCCTGATCGGAAAGCTAGTGTTAACATCCAGTGGGATGTTCCGCCGACCGCTGCCCTTCATTTACTGCCACTCAACGATACAGGGTGAAGCAGAGGCCGGTGAATCCGGTGACCCGACTAGGTTTCTCGTTCCTTGTTGGTATGGCACCTCCGGCTAGCAACGCGAAAAAGCGCCGTGCGGGCTGGGCGGGGCGGAGCCACTCACTGAAGACGTAGATGATGATGACGAACTCGACGAGCCCCGGCAGCGACCCGCGCTCCTTGCGCTTCCACTCTGCCAGGATGGAGCGGAGCCAGTCGTTGCCGAACCACTCGATCAGCATGAACTCCACGCGCTGCGACGCCAGGCCCAGGAGAGCTGCGACACACAAACACACAGTCTTCTCTCAGCACACTGTACCTACTGCATTGTAAGAGGTGTTACTGCGGAATTTTTACATCACGTTGCATGTCGACGTAATTCTGAATGCCAGGGTTTACGTCCCTTTTAACTTATACTTGTTACGAATTAGACCATGGATACTACGATAATGTTTAACCCTCCATTACTCGCGCGAAAATTCGTGACATCGTCACTCGCGCGGATGATGTAGTGGGACGAAATTGAAGCGTCACCCATCCACCAGTGTCAGCCCAGTTTGCAGGTGAATATAAGTTTAATTTAGTTTTTGTTTATGTATTTTTTAATATTTTATAATGATTGTGAATTGCCTAAAGTTTTTGTATTTTTTTTATGTTTCATGTACGGAGAGGGCGGCGCAACGAACGGAGACAGCATCTTCGCTGCCGCGACCAGAGAGAAAATTCCTGGCCACTATACGTCGCGGGTCGACAGCCAAAGAGCAACAGAAGATCCTGGAACCGAGTTGTTGCGTCGTGCTTCTAAAAATTGATAAATGAAAATATGTAATCTTTTTGTACAACAATGATATCATAGGAAGTTTAATCTTATTGAAAATTTTAGTCCTATCTTGTGAAGGTTCAGGTTCACGTCTGTATGTAGGAAGATAATAAACTAGTGGATGCTACTAAAGTTGAAATACGTGTTCTGAGGATTTATTTATGAAGAATTATGTGAATTGATTAATAATATATTTGACAAGATTATGGAATTTTGACAGCGTTCATCGCAACTTTGAATCTCAAAAGTTTATTCAATGTGTGATTCTAATATCGATTAAATCAAGATAACGTGTGTCAATATAATTTCTGAGGAGAAACAAACGAAATCTAAATTGAAAATGTTTACGCAAACCAATTGGCCCGAGTGACGTAATTCTGTGCTTACGACTCAAATGATGTTTTACAGTTTCGTTCAAGAACCATTCTGTGACAATTTAAAAAATATATAAATAATTTTGAAGTGGATTGTAACTGACGTAGGTGACGAAGTCTACACATGGTCATATGTCAAACGAAAATCATTTATAAGAAACTTACGTCGTTACACTACAATGACTGGTGTCATCCACAAAGCAAGCGGTCTATTTGTATACTTTGAACGGTCTTTATGACTGTGTTTATGATTTTTTTTATTAAATCTAAATATGATGATGAGGTCCCATACTCTGAGGAGCGTAGGGGACGTGGCGGGAGACCCACACCGCTGTACTAGGCAAGGTCCTAGTGGAGGTGGTATGCCATTGCCTTCCTCCGACCGTAATGGGGATGAATTATGATGATGAAGACGACACAACAACATCCAGTCATCTCGAGGCAGGAAAAATCCCTGACCCCGCCGGGAATCGAACCTGGAACCCCGTGCGCGGGAAGCGAGAACGCTACCGCAAGACCACGAGCTGCGGACCAAATCTAAATATAATACATTTAATATTTGTACACAGTATAATATATTCTAACGTATGAAACAGTTTCACCATTCGAAGAACAACGTCTTCAGCTGAATTACAGGCATTCATGGTCCCTCTTGTTGCTTACCGACGTACGGTTCTAATTGTAAGTCTAAGCGGTTTTTACATCAACCAAAGCAAACACTTTTAACCCATACTTTGCTAGTTTGCTAGGAATATATTGTTGAATGGGCAGTTTCCATCTAAATGCCAAAAGCTGTTCGTCAACAGTAAGATATTCACAAGGTGAAAAATATTTTTGGCAATTGTTGTTGAATAGTTCAAGTACCCCACTGATAGCTGTGATAGCAGCCAACTTGTCAATCACTCTGCGAACACCTCTATCACGGATATTATCGAATCTCAGACATCTCAATACAAACATGAATCGGTTTCCACTTATGCATAAATAACATGGTTCAAGTCCGTTTCCGTTTGAGTTATCCCATAATTAGATATACTCTTCCTAGAACACCTGAAAGATCCACATAGATATAACAACCCAATGAAAGCTCTGATCTCTATCGCATCTGTTTCTTTAGCGTCCCTTTGCCTAGAGAAGTTACCACAGTCTTAATTGATGTACATATTAGTGCATGTTGCGATAACGCTTATTATATTTTCATCCAAGAACAAATTGAGAATTTCTATTTCTGTCTTTTTTATACGAGCTTGATTTTTTTGGTCCAGGTAAATGCGTAATAAAATTACAAGATTTGCTTCTAACACCGGTAGGATATTTATTTTTCCCCCGTTTAGTTATTCCATCTTTCCCTAAAAAAATGCATCGTCTTGAGTTACTTCTTCCTGTGATTCATATTCATCATTTTCTGACACTTCTTGTTCTGTTCCCGAATCATGACCGCTTTCATGTACAGAATCCTCAGTCTCTGAGTCGGCGCTACCACTGTGAGCATCTTCATCACTCAGCTCACTGAACCATTCCAACCATACATTAGGATCTCTACTAAACTCTGCCCAAGGATTTTTGACTTTTACATTTCTTCCACAGTTTAAAAATGAAGAGAATACTAGGTAACATCGAAGGTAACTGCAATCAGTTTCAATATGTCTAAATTTACGCACATGAAAGGTCGATTGAATCTAGGAAAGCAATAAAGTAATACACACTTACTTTGTCTCAGCAGAGCTCGTGCGGATGACAAGTGGCCTCTAGACTAGAATGTTTCATAAGCAATGTATCTTTCGTAACTGAAAGACAACAATGATTGGAGCTAACAGCCGGAGAGTTAACAGAAAGGTACTGAAAATGGCGCGAACTCAATCCAGCCCTGTCAGACAAAATTGAGCGGGAAAATCATGTGGATGACGAGTGTAATCCGCGCGAGCAACGGAAGTTTAAGGCAGTGCATCAGATCTTACAATACTGTTTGCCGTGTTGCGGGAACTAGAATACGGTTTTGTGCTCTCAGTTGTCATCAACTGTAATCCATAGATGAAGGAATGCACATCAGATTATTATCTTTCATATTTCTTCTTACAGAGTTTTGTAATTTTCACTTAACATTCTCGAGTAGTGATAAATGAAAGAAAAGTTCCTGACATGTAGCGATTACAACAACGTTTACAATGGTCTACATAGCTAAATACATTATCTTGGGAAGCTATAATACACTGAGATGACAAAAGTCGTGGGACCCCTCCAAGTGCTCTGTTGGACCTCCTTTTGGCTTTGATATTTCTTCTTACAGAGTTTTGTAATTTTCACTTAACATTCTCGAGTAGTGATAAATGAAAGAAAAGTTCCTGACATGTTGCGATTACAACAACGTTTACAATGATCTACATAGCTAATTACATTATCTTGGGAAGCTATAATACACTGAGATGACAAAAGTCGTGGGACCCCTCCAAGTGCTCTGTTGGACCTCCTTTTGGCTTTGATATTTCTTCTTACAGAGTTTTGTAATTTTCACTTAACATTCTCGAGTAGTGATAAATGAAAGAAAAGTTCCTGACATGTTGCGATTACAACAACGTTTACAATGATCTACATAGCTAATTACATTATCTTGGGAAGCTATAATACACTGAGATGACAAAAGTCGTGGGACCCCTCCAAGTGCTCTGTTGGACCTCCTTTTGGCTTTGATATTTCTTCTTACAGAGTTTTGTAATTTTCACTTAACATTCTCGAGTAGTGATAAATGAAAGAAAAGTTCCTGACGTTGCGATTACAACAACGTTTACAATGATCTACATAGCTAATTACATTATCTTGGGAAGCTATAATACACTGAGATGACAAAAGTCGTGGGATCCCTCCAAGTACTCTGTTGGACCGCCTTTTGCCTGGAGTGGTGCAGCAGCTCGACTTGTACGAACTCAACAAGTCGTTGGAGGTCCCCTGCAGAAATGCTCAGCCATGCTGCCCCTATAGCAGTCCATAATTCCGAAAGTGTTGCCGGTGCAGCATTTTATGTGTGAACTGACCTCTCGATTAAGCCCCAAAACTGTTCGAAGGGATTCATTTCGGGTGATTTGGGTCTCCCAATCATTCGCACCAATTGTCCAGAATGTTCATCAAACCAGTTGCTAACAAATGTGGCCAAGTGAAATGGTGCATTGTCATCCATAAAAATTCCTTGGTTGCTTGGAAACATGAGGTCCATCAATAGCTGCAAATGGTCTCCAAGTAGCCGAGCATACCCATTTCCAGTTAATGATCGGTTCAGTTGGACCAGAGGAACCAGTTCATTTCATGTAAACACAGCCCACACCACCAACTTGCACAGCGCCTTGTTCACAACTTGAGTCCATGGCTTCGTGGGATCTGCGCCACCTTCGAAGCCTACCATCAGCTCTTATAACTTAACTCGGGACTCACCTCACGAGGCCACGGTTTCTCGGTCGTGCAGGATCCTACCGATATGGTCACGAGCTCAGGAGGGGCGCTGCTATGCTGTTAGCAATGACACTCGTGTCGGTCGTCCTCTGCCATAGCCCGTTAACTCCAAATTTTGTCACACAGTCATAACGGATACGTTCTTCGTACGTCCCACATTAATGTCTGCTGCTATTTCACGCGGTGTTGCTTGTCTGTTAGCACTGACAACTCTACGTAAAAGCGGCTGCTATCCGTCGTGAAGTGAAGGTCGTCGGCCACTGCGTTGTCCGTGGTAAGAGGTAATACCTGGAATTTGATATTCTTGGCAAACTGTTAACACTCTGGATCTTGGAATATTGAATTTCCAAGCTACACTCCTGGAAATGGAAAAAAGAACATATTGACACCGGTGTGTCAGACCCACCATACTTGCTCCGGACACTGCGAGAGGGCTGTACAAGCAATGATCACACGCACGGCACAGCGGACACACCAGGAACCGCGGTGTTGGCCGTCGAATGGCGCTAGCTGCGCAGCATTTGTGCACCGCCGCCGTCAGTGTCAGCCAGTTTGCCGTGGCATACGGAGCTCCATCGCAGTCTTTAACACTGGTAGCATGCCGCGACAGCGTGGACGTGAACCGTATGTGCAGTTGACGGACTTTGAGCGAGGGCGTATAGTGGGCATGCGGGAGGCCGGGTGGACGTACCGCCGAATTGCTCAATACGTGGGGCGTGAGGTCTCCACAGTACATCGATGTTGTCGCCAGTGGTCGACGGAAGGTGCACGTGCCCGTCGACCTGGGACCGGACCGCAGCGACGCACGGATGCACGCCAAGACCATAGGATCCTACGCAGTGCTGTAGGGGACCGCACCGCCACTTCCCAGCAAATTAGGGACACTGTTGCTCCTGGGGTATCGGCGAGGACCATTCGCAACCGTCTCCATGACGCTGGGCTACGGTCCCGCACACCGTTAGGCCGTCTTCCGCTCACGCCCCAACATCGTGCAGCCCGCCTCCAGTGGTGTCGCGACAGGCGTGAATGGAGGGACGAATGGAGACGTGTCGTCTTCAGCGATGAGAGTCGCTTCTGCCTTGGTGCCAATGATGGTCGTATGCGTGTTTGGCGCCGTGCAAGTGAGCGCCACAATCAGGACTGCATACGACCGAGGCACACAGGGCCAACACCCGGCATCATGGTGTGGGGAGCGATCTCCTACACTGGCCGTACACCACTGGTGATCGTCGAGGGGACACTGAATAGTGCACGGTACATCCAAACCGTCATCGAACCCATCGTTCTACCATTCCTAGACCGGCAAGGGAACTTGCTGTTCCAACAGGACAGTGCACGTCCGCATGTATCCCGTGCCACCCAACGTGCTCTAGAAGGTGTAAGTCAACTACCTTGGCCAGCAAGATCTCCGGATCTGTCCCCCATCGAGCATGTTTGGGACTGGATGAAGCGTCGCCTCACGCGGTCTGCACGTCCAGCACGAACGCTGGTCCAACTGAGGCGCCAGGTGGAAATGGCATGGTAAGCCGTTCCACAGGACTACATCCAGCATCTCTACGATCGTCTCCATGGGAGAATAGCAGCCTGCATTGCTGCGAAAGGTGGATATACACTGCACTAGTGCCGACATTGTGCATGCTCTGTTGCCTGTGTCTATGTGCCTGTGGTTCTGTCAGTGTGATCATGTGATGTATCTGACCCCAGGAATGTGTCAATAAAGTTTCCCCTTCCTGGGACAATGAATTCACGGTGTTCTTATTTCAATTTCCAGGAGTGTATTTCCGATGGAGTGTCCCATGAATCTAGCTCCAACTACCATTCCACGTTCAAAGTCTATGTATTCTTGTCGTTTGATCATTATCACGTCGTAAACATTTTCACATGAATCATAAATGGCAGCTCCGACAACGCATTGCCATTTTATATCATTTGTACGCGATACTACCGCCATCTATATACGTGCATGTCGCTATCCCGTGACTTTGTCACCTCTTTGTACATTTGTTTGCATGAGCGTTTTCAGCAGCAGCTCTTATAATCAATTATTACTAGTTTCTCTGTCTTAAGCGTACTGCAATGAAGTAAAGAGAAGTTTAGCCCAGATGCGTTTAGCTTTCATTTACAAAGCATCTTCTGTGGTCGTTGGTGTTTCTGCCTCTTGCTCAGATATTCTGCAAACAGCTGCTTTTTTCTTCGTTGTTAGCAGAAGCTGAGGTCGGAAGAAACTTCGTTGTACATTTGCACTTGGCAGTTTTTTGCCTTTTTTGAAAGGCAAAGGAAAAGTTCTTTAAAAAGAGCAAAAAACTGCCGAGTGCAAATATAGAACGAAGTTTCTTTCTATCTCATCCTCCACTAACAACGAAGGAAAAAGCAATGGTTTTCAGAATATGTGAACAACAGGTAGAAACATAAATGATCACAGAAGATGCTTTGTAAATAAAAGCGAAACGCATTCGAATTTATTTTTCGCTTTAATTAATTGCAGTAAGCTTAAGAAGGAGAACTCAGTAATAACTGAACTGGAAAGCCCCGTATATTTTTGGCTAATACTTGATTTAGTTTTGCAGTGACCACGCCTTGCATAAAAAACTGAAGAGTCAACCAGACAATTTAGGAATGCAAATTCTTACATAATCTGATGGAACACCTACCTTCAGAATTTACGTATTGATAAAAAGTTATTATTGAAGTGAAACTTTAGAGACTGGAATAAACACAATATATTTCAGATTACGTTAAAGCTGTTGAGTTGGGATGAAATTCAAATTTTAATTACGTAAATTACGTCTCAAATCGAAATCCTGAAAAACACATAATAACACACATACTGCTACTAACATTATATTTGGACTTTTGTAACACTGTAACAATAAGTCACGCCAACAAAACCAAATTCTAATTTTGTCTTTACGAGTGCAACAAAAACTACCGAGAACAATTGCCTTTAACTGTTAAAAAGGGTAACACTAACTTGTATCTATACAGAATAACCATTACAGAAAAGTAAAATAACTACATTAAAACTGACAACATTTGTTTCATGTTAAAGACTAATTTGAAAGATTATTAGTAGTCTGCATAAAGAAATTAATATGTAACAATTGTGTTATTGGACAGGTGCGACATATTTCGCACGGAAAACGAAGGAGGGCGTCGCCGATCAGGTGTGGTAGAAGACAGACGTGTTTTGTAAATCCTACGTGTGTGGTAGTTCTGGGTACTGTTAGCACCCATACGTCATTGTCTTTGATACGCGAGTGTAGCCGGAAGCAGTAATAAATCATGAAGATTACTGTAACAGCTATGTCTTAATTTGTTGCAGTTAAATCCACAATGGAAATTTCTGCAGAGTTGTGATTACGAACCTGGAGGTACTAGGTATGTGGTTTCGACTTAAAGGAAATCGTCAACAACAAACTTAAATATATTCTGCTCCTTCATTTTCTTGAGCAGACACGGGGTTTCTAGTGATAAATTCGAGTCTGGCGTGTCAGAACAGACGAATTGCGTCCGATATTTCAAAGACAGATCACCTACTGTAATGTCACACCACTTTTAAGAATTAATGTGATTTCATTGAACTTGGAAATCCAAAGATTGTATCATTAATTATTTGAGTGTTTCAAGGATTGTCATTGAGATATCTAGTCATGATATAGAACGTGACAGTTAAGTTACGATGACAAATGTACTTTTTCAATGGAAAATACGTAACATGCTGACTGTTAACGTCATTGTCCTTCACATTCAACTTCAGCAACATTAAATTTTTAATGTGGAATAATTTTCTTTTAACAACGTTCAGTAAGTTTTACTATCTATTCAATTCTTCACCTGACAAGTGGTCAAAGACTTTTTGGACTACGTTACTGTGAAACTTCTTAGTTTGAGTCTACTGAAATAACTGAGTAGGTGAAACGTCTTAGTTTGTACTTAAACTGCTGAGTGTTTACTTAAATTGCTGAGTGAAACTGAACCTACTGACTTGTTTCTTATTTTTCCTGCAGTGAAATGAATCCCTACTATTTACCAAACTTGGAGAACTGGCGTCTATATAATTACAATTTAACAACATATGGTTTCAATTACAAATGTAAAGAAAACAATATTATAATGAAGAACATGATAATACAAATAACATTTTTAGTAATTCAGGCTTTACAAAAAGGACAAAATTTAGCAGATGTATGAGTATTACATGAACTATGACATAAGCAAATAAATGTAAAATGAGAATATCAGTAGAAGCTTAACAGAATAAATAAAGTTTAAAGATTTTCCTAATGAAAAGAACATGGTACAAAAACAGAGATTAGATTTGAGGATAACAGTATTCTTCATCATAGCGAATGCAGATTAGTATTAGAAGGAAAAGAAATTCTACCAAATTTATCTTATCAAGTAAATACACAAAGATAGGAAGAGCACAGAAGTGTTGATTTTACTGCATACATTTGTCTGTTGGTCATACTGTATGTAGCAAACCTCTGAGATTATATGACAGTGTTAGTGTTTGCACGTGCGTTGATAATTCAGCAAGGGACTGGTTAACAACATAGCTGGTTCCAGGGATATTGCAAAAAAAATAGTGAGTGCACAAGAGGTGGTTCATGGACTAGCTACATTATCCTCAAGACTCTTCTGTTGTGATTGTGCACCTGCACAGTTGCAAAGGATGGCTGCTGGCCGTCTCTACAAGGACTACAGTAGGTCTGCACCTTTGGTGGCCCATTACTTCCTTAATCTCTACAAGGACTACAGTGGGTCCGCACTTGTGGTGGCCCATTACTACCATAACCTCTGCAAGGACTATTGTGAGTCTGCTCTGTGGTGACCCACCAATTCTACCAATATTCAATATTCTTCAAGACTTCGACTGAGTCTTCATGTCAAGAGACTGTACCGTGTTTTCGTGGGGAGGACAAGACTACTTCTTCAAGACTGGATGGTGGTCCACTACTTACGTGTGCTTTTCCTTTTACTGCTTAGCCTCTGTGCATAAAACTGGCGTAGACTTCTCTTCTGCTAAATTATAACTATCTTTAGGAACTGTAAGGAGAAGTTTTACTTTATTGACAAACAGCACACTGGTTATTCTTTGTGTGCATTTGATCTATTTGATATTGTTAATATAAAAAATTTTAACAACTTAGTCTTGGCCATTGCCCAAATCAATTTGGAAATTTTTAGAGGGTAGCAGGGGGCTATGTAAGTAGCCTGCTTATATGTTTGTATGTTGGCAGCGCTATAGACTGTGATTAATATCGCTGACAGCACTCTGCGCCCTCTGTGGTTGGACGGACTAGCAGTTAGCAGTTAACAGCTAGCGAGTGGACACCTTGGACATGTGTCCTTCATGGAGACTCGGTGTTGGTAGGACATGCATTGTAAAATGAAGATGGATGTAGTTGGTAATGTTTGGGTAGTGGAATTATTGACGACGATATAAGCTTTGGACCCGGATGTCACATGAATAAGGTAAAATCTGGTAAATACATTGTTTGTTCTTCAACAAAAATCTTTCTTTTGCTAACCATATGCCTCCTAGTAGTTAGAGCCTATAGTAATTAGAATCTTTTTTTTTTTTTTTTTTGCTGGCTGTAGTTGCTGCTTGCTGTAATTTCTGTAGTTCGAGATGTGAAGATTTTTTTGAGGTAAGTGACTTATGAAAAAGTGTTGGTTATTGATAGAATTTCAGGGCCATTCTTTTGTGTTAATTATTTGAAGTCATGTTGTTGTTGCAGAACAGTCAGGTTACGTTGCGCTTGTATATTGTGGGTAAAAATGAATGGGTTAAGTTTCAGTTCTTTTGTCAGGGAAAATTCTGTAAATCAGTGTTGATAAAAATAACTATCGAGATAGTAGGTTCAGTTTCACTCAGCAGTTTAAGTAAACACTCAGCAGTTTAAGTACAAACTAAGACGTTTCACCTACTCAGTTATTTCAGTAGACTCAAAATAAGAAGCCAGAATGAGATTTTCACTCTGCAGCAGAGTGTGCGCTGATATGAAACTTCCTGGCAGATTAAAACTGTGTGCCGGACCGAGACTCGAACTCGGCACCTTTGCCTTTCGCGGGTAAGTGCTATAGCAACTGAGCTACCCAAGCACGACTCAGGCCCTGTCCTCACAGCTTTACTTCTGCCAGTACCTCGTCTCCTACCTTCCTTTCTTTCAGGAGTGCTAGTTCTGCATGGTTCGCAGGAGATCTTCTGTAAAGTTTGGAAGGAAGGAGACGAGGTACTGGCAGAAGTAAAGCTGTGAGGACGGGGCGTGAGTCGTGCTTGGGTAGCTCAGTTGGTAGAGCACTTGACCGCGAAAGTCAAAAGCCCCGAGTTCGAGTCTCGGCCCGGCAGACAGTTTTAATCTGCCAGGAAGTTTCAAAATAAGAAGTTTCAACTGTTTCCTGTGGCATGCTAAAGTGGAGTGATTGAGTATGTAAGTCATTTCTCCTTCTAGTATTGCGTTCATGAATGTTCCAGCTGTCTTCGAACATCGAATGATTCTACATCTAGATCCTCATTTATACTCCGCAAGCCACGTCATTGTACTTCGTATACCGCCGTTACTTCCCCATTTTGAATGTTCCACCCGTGAATAGCGTGGGAAGGTCTGCGTGTGAACTCGGGTCTCTCTGATTGTACCTTAATGGCCTTTCCTCGAGATATACGTAGAGGCAAGCAACATATTAGCTGACCCTTTTGGGAAAGCATGCTCGCGGAATTGTAACAGCAAATGACGTCTTTCGTGTAAAGTCTTCCACTAGGCTTGTATGAACATCTCCGTGACACGCTGCGCTTGCTAAAGGAAATTGTAACGAAACGCGCTGCTCTTCTTTGGATCCTTCCTGTTTCCTCTATCGATCATTTCTGGTATGGGTCCCAGACTGATCAGCTACATTCACGTATCGCTCGAACAAAGTCTTTTTTTTTTAAACTACAACTGTGTGCAAATAAATTGGGACAAGACTATTAAACTTTAACTTTACACATTAATTACCATACTAGTTGACAAACCCTGAGTTGCCTGGGTATTTAATTTGCCAATTTTGTATTAGAAACGGAAAAAAGTGAACTGTTTGTAACGTAACATTGAAAAAATTTCATTTCCATGCATTAGTGGAAACACCTCTGAAACTGTGAAACAGTCGTGCAAAGAAATATACATGACGTGCAGTTGTATAATTACAGTATCCTGGACAGTTGCTGTGCGCTGGGCGATTTTGTGAACGCCTCTACAGCAACGCCTCTTCATAGATCCATTCACAGCTATCATTTCCGCCTGTAGCCGTTTGCGCATGGCAGTTGCAGGCTGTCAGAAGCACTGCCAGGTATCAGCTATTTCCTTAAGTTGACTAGACTGTGGAAGTGTCTTAATAACAAAGAATAAACATGTTAAAACTTCATGCATGATGCGGCATTTTTTCACACATGTCAGTTTGTGATGTGATGTCACGTGAATTATGATAGGTGGTTCTTACCCCGACAGCGACTATTATCTGACTGTAACGGATATGTGTACCAAGTCTGATTGAAATAGGTCCAGTGGTTTAGGTGGAAACGTGAAACACACACACGCACACACACACACACACACACACGCACACACACTCACACACACACACACACACACACACACACACACACACACACACACGCACACACGCACATTCATTTTTATAATATGTATGGATGTGTAATATAGTTAGCAGCTTACTTAATATTGATGACTAATGTGCCCTCCTTTTGCTTTAACAATCTTCTGAACACGTTGTGGCATAGAGTCGATCACCTTAGAGTAAATGTTTCGTACTTTGTCGTCATGAAACCACAGTTTTACCACATTTACTAACAGGCATTCTTTTGTTGAACATTCCATGTTGCCAAGACATCTTTCCACAATATTCTACAAATTCTCAACTGGGTTAATACTGGTCAATTACGAGGTCAGTGAGGCATGTTAATGTTTTCTTACATGAAACTCTTTAACATTAATGTTGTTTTCTTTCATGAACCTCTAGATTGCTTTGGAAAGATGACAAAGGGCCATACCACGCTGAAATGTTCGTCCATCATCTACAAAGTCTGTAGGAATGGCACAGTCCTGAACCTGAAGATTTCCGTGTATTTAGTTGAATTCAACATTCCGTCAGCTGGAACTGGTGTTCTAGGGCAACTAAAAGTGAAAAAGTCAAAAATATTTTTTGAGAGCGTGTTTTACAATCTGTTCCAGATGTTTATGTCTCACTTCCTCATCGGTACTTCGTCTGACGAACGATAAAATTTGACTCGTCAGTGTAAATAACACGATTCCAGTCACTTGAGGTTCAAGATTTATACACTCCTGGAAATGGAAAAAAGAACACATTGACACCGGTGTGTCAGACCCACCATACTTGCTCCGGACACTGCGAGAGGGCTGTACAAGCAATGATCACACGCACGGCACAGCGGACACACCAGGAACCGCGGTGTTGGCCGTCGAATGGCGCTAGCTGCGCAGCATTTGTGCACCGCCGCCGTCAGTGTCAGCCAGTTTGCCGTGGCATACGGAGCTCCATCGCAGTCTTTAACACTGGTAGCATGCCGCGACAGCGTGGACGTGAACCGTATGTGCAGTTGACGGACTTTGAGCGAGGGCGTATAGTGGGCATGCGGGAGGCCGGGTGGACGTACCGCCGAATTGCTCAACACGTGGGGCGTGAGGTCTCCACAGTACATCGATGTTGTCGCCAGTGGTCGGCGGAAGGTGCACGTGCCCGTCGACCTGGGACCGGACCGCAGCGACGCACGGATGCACGCCAAGACCGTAGGATCCTACGCAGTGCCGTAGGGGACCGCACCGCCACTTCCCAGCAAATTAGGGACACTGTTGCTCCTGGGGTATCGGCGAGGACCATTCGCAACCGTCTCCATGAAGCTGGGCTACGGTCCCGCACACCGTTAGGCCGTCTTCCGTTCACGCCCCAACATCGTGCAGCCCGCCTCCAGTGGTGTCGCGACAGGCGTGAATGGAGGGACGAATGGAGACGTGTCGTCTTCAGCGATGAGAGTCGCTTCTGCCTTGGTGCCAATGATGGTCGTATGCGTGTTTGGCGCCGTGCAGGTGAGCGCCACAATCAGGACTGCATACGACCGAGGCACACAGGGCCAACACCCGGCATCATGGTGTGGGGAGCGATCTCCTACACTGGCCGTACACCACTGGTGATCGTCGAGGGGACACTGAATAGTGCACGGTACATCCAAACCGTCATCGAACCCATCGTTCTACCATTCCTAGACCGGCAAGGGAACTTGCTGTTCCAACAGGACAATGCACGTCCGCATGTATCCCGTGCCACCCAGCGTGCTCTAGAAGGTGTAAGTCAACTACCCTGGCCAGCAAGATCTCCGGATCTGTACCCCATTGAGCATGTTTGGGACTGGATGAAGCGTCGCCTCACGCGGTCTGCACGTCCAGCACGAACGCTGGTCCAACTGAGGCGCCAGGTGGAAATGGCATGGTAAGCCGTTCCACAGGACTACATCCAGCATCTCTACGATCGTCTCCATGGGAGAATAGCAGCCTGCATTGCTGCGAAAGGTGGATAAACACTGTACTAGTGCCGACATTGTGCATGCTCTGTTGCCTGTGTCTATGTGCCTGTGGTTCTGTCAGTGTGATCATGTGATGTATCTGACCCCAGGAATGTGTCAATAAAGTTTCCCCTTCCTGGGACAATGAATTCACGGTGTTCTTATTTCAATTTCCAGGAGTGTATATTTTGGTCCAAGCTGGCCGTTTTTCTTTCATGGCAGGTATTGAAATTACTTCTTTATTGACTTTCTTGCCGTCCGCAGACAGTCATTATGTCTGCGCTGTACCGTTGATGAGGTAATTTCCACTCCAAAAACCAATAAATCTTTCTGAAGGTCGTTACTCGTCATATAAGAATGAATTCTAGAGTTTCTAATTATATTTTTGTCAGTTCTAAGGGTGCTTTATTGTTTTCGTCCACATCTGTCTTTTCTCTTTGGAGGCAATGAGGTAGTATCACTATGTGCCCTAGTAACTCTTGAAACACTACATTTTCCCACACCAACAACGGAGGGAATATTTCTCATAGTTGTCTATTCATGAAGAGCAACTACCTTTGCCGGCTACTGAGGTGAAACGTCGATTTTAACACAAACACGAAGTTTTCTTGTCGAGAACACAGATACAACACACGCTGTTGCTACACATACAAGCATTCAACTGAACTGGAGGAGAACTAAAGTTGTTGTTCATAGTCAAGGCAACAATAGTCCGCCAATAGTCGAACAATTGGGCGGATAAAGTTGGTTTCAACTAACCAACTCCAATCCCTTATAAAATATGAGCTTCTCCCAGATAATTTGTACATTATTGTACCTGTTTTGTGAGTGAACGTAACTTCTTGACTACTTTCTCAATGTATCTCAGTCTGGATTTGATTTATGTGGTCTCTCCATTTTTAACAGCTCCCTACACATTCCCTCAGATATCAAATGGATGTCACTGATTCCAATGCATGTCCAACAATCGTGTAATATATAACAATGAATTTTTCTGCCTATTTATTGGTGACAGGAATCTTCATAAAAGAATAAACCTACTTCGAGGCAGTTGTCAGTGTGTCTACACCTTATAAAGGGCTGTGGTTGTAGAGCAGGCACCGCATTTTGTGCTTATTACACGTTTCTGTACAGCAAACACTATTTTCCTGAATGAAAAATTAAAAATAGTGTAATATGAAATTATTGCACACTTTAACCGCTCTGCATATGACTGCATGATATTTGGAATCAACATAAGAAGTTCCTCAGCACGAAATATGTATTGCAGTATGTACAGGGCACTACATGAAGATACGACTCATGCACAGTTTGAGACCTTCCAGTGCATTCTAAAATCATTGACAGCAAATAGTTAGTTGTTGGTTGTTGATTCGGGAAGGAATTGATGATTGCAGGATAATTCTACAGTATGTAGAGTGACCAATGCAGTAATTCAATACAATCATTTGCAGACAATAAATACAATACATTACAAGATGACAAGAGCAACCTTTATGTACTGTTCCTAGGCATAACATACCACAGTCGAAGAAAGAAAAATAATTATAATTGTGTTCTATCAAGAAGCGGCATAAGAATCGGTTTGTATTATGTAACAGTGATCCGAATCGTGTGCAAGAAACAATTTGACATCGTCTTCAATAGCAGAAATTGTGTAGCTAGACGTTTGCATGGTAAATGATGGAACAATTAATTTACGTTACAGACATGTGCTTAACTATGCATGGGACAGTCCTAATGTGTCATTTTTATTTGTAAATATTATCTTAGTTAATGCTGTTAGTAAGTAGTACCTAGGATGTATATGATATATGCATGACTAGTGATGTGTACTAAAGAGAGAGAGAGAGAGAGAGAGAGAGAGAGAGAGAGAGACAGACAGAGGGAGAGAGAGAGAGAGTGTGTGTGTAAGAGTAATTGTGTAATGGTGAAACATGCAGCCAATCTAGTTAAGGTACTACTACATGGTGCCAGATTGCAATAACCAATTCATCTCACAATTTATTAGTTTTGATATCCAGCACAAAGAGTCTTTCGATACAAATTTCTACACTAGTGCATCCGGTGCAAGCCTCTTCATTTCTGTACAACTGCTGCAACATACAGCAATTGGATATGATTATTGTAGTCAAGCCTTGGTCTCCGTCTACAATTTTTACTTCACACACCACCTTCCAATTTTAACTTGACGATTCCGTGATGTATCTAGATGTGTCCCATCAACTAATCCCTTCTTTTAAACAAGTTGTGCCATAAATTCCTTTTCTCACCGGTTCTATTCAGTTCTTATTCATAAACTGAACTATCTTACCATCTAATCTTCAGCAGTCTTACATAGTACCACATCTCCAAAGATTCTATTCTGTTCTTGAACGAACTGTTTATTGTTCACATCTCACATCCGTACAAGGCTACACTCCAGACAAACAGTTTCAGGAAATATTTCTTTATATTTAAATTTATATCCAATGTCAACAAATTTTTATGTTTCTTAAGCTCTTTTCTTGCTATTGTCAATCTGCATTTTATATCCTCTATACTTCCGCCTTCTCAACTTCACTTTCATGTCTGCAGCACTTATAACTGTAGCCTGGTGTCTGTACAAGTTGTACAAACGATTTGTATTTGTGATTTAACCCAGATACCTTCAGTGTATTCAGTTTCTTCGTACAGCACCCCCTTTCCCACCTCCTGCCCGCATCTACGTATCCCTTCTTCCTTCCAGCCTTTCCTTCTTGCTTGGATCTGAACTCTTGATACTCATATAGCTGCTCCTCTTTGCAATTTTTTTTTCAGGTATAGGCGATATTTATCCTCTCTAGAGTCAAACATGCATCTTTTTAGCCAATCTTGCTTTGCCATTTTGCACTTGCTGTCAATCTCATTTTTAGACTCTATTCCCTTTTGCCTGCTTCCTTCGCTGCCTTTTTTATACTACTTTCTCGTTTCGTCATTTAAATCATATACATTATGTGTTATCCATGGATTTCTACTGGATATTATCTTTTGCCTGTATGATTCTCTGCTGCGTTTAATATTTCTTGTCTTAAAGCTACCCACGCGTTGTTTATTGTATTTCTCTCTCCTGTTTCAGTCTAACATTGCCTAATGCTCCCTCTGAAACTTTCAAAAAACTTTGTTTCTCTCAATTTATCTGGGTGCCATCTCCTTAATTTCCTATCTTTTTGGCATGTTGTCAGTTTATCTGCAGTTTATAATCAATAAATCATGAGCAGAGTCCACATGTCCGCTTGCAAACGTTTTGCAGTTTAAAATCTAGCTGCAAAAACCTGTCGTACTATTATATAAAACTCTGAAACCTCCTGGTGTCTCCATATCTAGTCCGGGCAAGCGTGATCCTAAAAGCAAGCATTAGCAATGATTAAATTGCGTTCTCTGTAACATTCCACCAGGCAGCTTCCTATTTTATTCTTATACTATTTACTTTATTGTTTCAACAATACACTAGCAGAGTTTTTAAAATGTATGCCTTCTGAATAAAAAGTAGTGTACTGTCACTGTAGCAACCTGCATCTGTGTACAGAAAATGGCAATATTAAAAGTTGTTATGAGTCCCTAACAAGTTGCTCTGGAGCGATTGGTTTCCTAAATGTTGTCGACTACATAACTATATAGGAACAAGCATTAATGTTGATTCATAAAATCTGTTGATGGTAAAATAAGAAAACATTAATAACGAAATATGTGAAAGGACAAATCATAAAGAAAATGTTAAAAAATAGGCATGTCTTCACCCAACTTCTTTATATTTCACAGTGCAGCAGTCATTAACGTACAATGTACGGGGAACATGGACGAATTTAAATGTACTTCAGCAGCATGTTCCAACTCACCGTTCTGAGCCATACTGGTTTACTTCCCTCTTTCTGAGACGCCAGCTAGTAAGTGCATTTCATTGGTTCTCCGCCTATAGCTGTCTTCTGTCACTGGCTATGACTAGCGTGTCACCTCAGATGGGAACGCCAACTGCGCGTGCCGCTGCGGCTCCATGGAAAAGGTTGCCGCTGCCACTGCCACGAACCGCGCTTTGGTTGGAACCGGCCTTAAGAGAATTAGCAGACACATTATCGGCGCACAGCGATCGATAGCAGTTAGTTCTGAATTCCTGTGAATGTACGAATCTGCTCTTGATGGCCAAATCGTACGTATGCGCAGGGAGGGGGGGAGGGCGATATTCTTAGTGTGCTTTCTAATTATTGTGCTTGTTATTGTTTATAGTTTACTTTTGTTGTAGACACCTCACACCAGGGTTTCGCATTAGAGTTTCTGCACATTTTTCAGTGAGTAACTTTCGTAAATGTGATACGATAATGAAAAAAGTGCATTATTTTTTGCCGTTGGACTTTTTTTGTTATGTATTGCTGCTGCGAAAAGCATTCTTTGTGCTGATTACTTCGTATTCTAGAAATGAAATGCAACAAAGAAGAACTGAGTGACCTAATTCAGACGTTAGAAAAATTGTCTTTATTATGCTCACCATCCGCTGTATCATAAGGCAACATGACAGTCATTTATTTACGTATAAATAGGCCTATAACTTTAAAAGTGTGATCCTAGATTTACAGGGTGTTACAAAAAGGTACGGCCAAACTTTCAGGAAACATTACTCACACACTAATAAAGAAAAGATGTTATGTGGACATGTGTCCGGAAACGCTTAATTTCCATGTTAGAGCTCATTTTAGTTTCGTCAGTATGTACTGTGCTTCCTCGATTCACCGCCAGTTGGCCCAATTGAAGGAAGGTAATGTTGACTTCGGTGCTTGTGTTGACATGCGACTCATTGCTCTACAGTACTAGCATCAAGCACATCAGTACGTAGCATCAACAGGTTAGTGTTCATCACGAACGTGGTTTTGCAGTCAGTGCAGTGTTTACAAATGCGGAGTTGGCAGATGCCCATTTGATGTATGGATTAGCACGGGGCAATAGCCGTGGCGCGGTACGTTTGTATCGAGACAGATTTCCAGAACGAAGGTGTCCCGACAGGAAGACGTTCGAAGCAATTGATCGGCGTCTTAGACAGCACGGAACATTCCAGCCTATGACACGCGACTGGGGAAGACCTAGAACGACGAGGACACCTGCAATGGACGAGGAAATTCTTCGTGCAGTTGACGATAACCCTAATGTCAGCGTCAGAGAAGTTGCTGCTGTACAAGGTAACGTTGACCACGTCACTGTATCCAGAGTGCTACGGGAGAACCAGTTGTTTTTTGCGTACCATGTACAGCGTGTGCAGGCACTATCAGCAGCTGACTGGCCTCCACGGGTACACATCTGCGAATGGTTCATCCAACAATGTGTCAATCCTCGTTTCAGTGCAAATGTTCTCTTTACGGATGAGGCTTCATTTCAACGTGATCAAATTGTAGGTTTTCGCAATCAACATGTGTGGGCTGACGAGAATCCGCAGGCAATTGTGCAATCACGTCATCATCACAGATTTTCTGTGAACGTTTGGGCAGGCATTGTTGGTGATGTCTTGATTGGTCCCCATGTTCTTCCACCTACTCTCAATGGAGCACGTTATCATGATTTCATACGGGATACTCTACCTGTGCTGCTAGAACATGTGCCTTTACAAGTACGACACAACATGTGGTTCATGCACGATGGAGCTCCTGCACATTTCAGTCGAAGTGTTTCGTACGCTTCTCAACAACAGATTCGGTGACCGATGGATTGGTAGAGGCTGACCAATTCCATGGCCTCCACGCTCTCCTGACCTCAACCCTCTTGACTTTCATTTATGGGGGCATTTGAAAGCTCTTGTCTACGCAACCCCGGTACCAAATGTAGAGATTCTTCGTGCTCGTATTGTGGACGGCTGTGATACAATACGCCATTCTCCAGGGCTGCATCAGCGCATCAGGGATTCCAAGCGACGGAGGGCGGATGCATGTATCCTCGCTAACGGAGGACATTTTGAACATTTCCTGTAACAAAGTGTTTGAAGTCACGCTGGTACGTTCTGTTGCTGTGTGTTTCCATTCCATGATTAATGTGATTTGAAGAGAAGTAATAAAATGAGCTCTAACATGGAAAGTAAGCGTTTCCGGACACATGTTCACATAACATATTTTATTTCTTTGTGTGTGAGGAATGTTTCCTGAAAGTTTGGCCGTACCTGTTTGTAACATCCTGTATATACGTGGTATTTCATAGACGAAGCATGACGTCTGATGATTTCGTTGCTTCTTTTCCTTCATTTAAGCATGCCAGGAAGAAAAAGCTGGTAATAGTTGGCGAGAAACTTCGATCATAAAATGTATAAGCAATTGGTTTAATTCTTATTTCTGGCTAGGTGAAATGCTGTCTCAGATTACTGTATCACTCGAGCGGGTTTCTTATATATCATCGACAGCAGTTTGTCAAAAAGAGCCACGTCCATTCTCACTAAATTCCACAATACCTGCGAGCTTCTGGGTCTCACCTCCTTCATTAATAGGGAATACACACCATGTGATCAATAGTATCGGGACACCTGGCTGAAAATGGCTTACTAGTTCGTGCTGTCCTCCATCGGTAATGCTGAAATTCAATACGATGTTGGCCCACTCCTGGCCTTGATGACGGCTTCCACTCTCGCAGGCTTACGTTCAGTGAGGTACTAGAAGGATTCTTGGGGAATGGTAGGCCATCCTTCACGGAGTCTACATCTACATCTACATCTACATCTACATCTACATCAACATTTATACTCCGCAAGCCACCCAACAGTGTGTGGCGGAGGGCACTTTACGTGCCACTGTCATTACCTCCCTTTCCTGTTTCAGTCGCGTATGGTTCGCGGGAAGAACGACTGCCGGAAAGCCTCTGTGCGCGCTCTAATCTCTCTAATTTTACATTCGTGATCTCCTCGGGAGGTATAAGTAGGGGGAAGCAATATATTCGATACCTCACCCAGAAAGGCACCCTCTCGAAACCTGGCGTGCAAGCTACACCGCGATGCAGAGCGCCTCTCTTGCAGAGTCTGCCACTTGAGTTTGCTAAACATCTCCGTAACGCTGTCACGAATGCCAAATAACCCTGTGACGAAACGCGCCGCTCTTCTTTGGATCTTCTCTTTCTGCTCCGTCAACCCGATCTGGTACGGATCCCACATTGATGAGCAAAATACTCAAGTATAGGTCGAACGAGTGTTTTGTAAGCCACCTCTTTTGTTGATGGACTACATTTTCTAAGGACTCTCCCAATGAATCTCAACCTGGTACCCGCCTTACCAACAATTAATTTTATATGATCATTCCACTTCAAATCGTTCCGCACGCATACTCCCAGATATTTTACAGAAGTAACTGCTACCAGTGTTTGTTCCGCTATCATATAATCGTACAATAAAGGATCCTTCTTACTATTTATTCGCAATACATTACATTTGTCTATGTTAAGGGTCAGTTGCCACTCCCTGCACCAAGTGCCTATCCGCTGCAGATCTTCCTGCATTTCGCTACAATTTTCTAATGCTGCAACTTCTCTGTATACTACAGCATCATCCGCGAAATGCCGCATGGAACTTCCGACACTATCTACTAGGTCATTTATATATATTGTGAAAAGCAATGGTCCCATAACACTCCCCTGTGGCACGCCAGAGGTTACTTTAACGTCTGTAGACATCTCTCCGTTGCTGCACTGACGAGAGGTATCGATGTCGGTCGGTGGGGCGTGGTACGAAGTCGCCTCCAAAACATCCCAAAGGTGTTCTGTAGGGTTCAGGTCAGGACTCTGCGCAGGCCAGTCCATTACAGGGATGTTATTGTCTTCTAACCACTCCTCCACAGGCCGTGCATTATGAACAGGTGCTCGATCGTGTTGAAAGATGAAATCGCCATACCCGAATTGGTCTTAAACAGTGGGAAGCAAGAAAGTGCTTAAATTATCAATGTACGTCTGTGATGTGATAGTACCACGCAAAAAAACAAGGGGTGCAAGCCCCCTCCATTGATAACACGACCACACCATAACACCACCACCTCCGAATTTTACTGTTGGCAACACACACGCTGGCAGATGACGTTCACCAGGCACTCGTCATACTCCTGCCATCGGTTCGCTGCATTGGGTACCGTGATTCGTCACTCCACACAACCTTTTTGCACTGTTCAATCGTCCAATGTTTACGCTCCTCACACTAAGCGAGGTGTTGTTTGCCATTTACCGGCGTAATGTGTGGCTTATGAGCAGCCGCTCGAACTCGAAGACTAAGTTTTCTTCCGCCCGCCTAAGTATCGTAGTACTTGCAGCGGATCCTGATGCAGTTTCAGTTTGCAATTCCTGTGTGATGGTGTGGATAGATGTCTACCTGTTACACATTACGACCCTCTTCACCTGTCGGTGGTCTCTGTCAGTCAACAGACGAGGTCAGCCAGTACGCTTTTGTGCTGTACGTGTCCCTTCATGTTTCCACTTCACTATCACATCGGAAACAGCGGACCTAGGGATGTTTAGAAGTGTGCAGATCTCGCGTACAGACGTATGGCGCAAGTGACATCCAATCACCTGACCACGTTCGAAGTCCCTGAGTTCCGCGGATCACCCCATCCTCCTCTCCCACGATGTCTCATGATTTCGGAGGTCAGTGATATGGAGTAACCGGCTGTAGGTGGCAGCACAATGCACCTAATATGAAAAACATATGTTTTTGGGGGTGTCCGGATACTTGTGATCACATAGTGTATGTACCAGCATTCGTCCCTTATTCCCAACTACATTCGTTTGTCGTGGGCGTCCGACCACTCTCTACCACGAACAATGCCAAATATGAAATTAATATGCCGACCTTGTGAAGGTACGGGATAGAGGCTAGAGAATAGCAGAAGAACGTACTAGAATTTAAGATGAGGAAAAAAGACATCTGGCAAAGTAGCGGCTTTTCTCCTAGTATGTGTATGCTTCACAGAAGTTGCCTGTCGTGGATGTTTCTGTTTGTTAATTACTAGCTAGCTGGCGCCCGATAACGACCCAAATGTGTTCCATCGAGTCCAGATCAGGCGAATGTGATGGCGAAGACTTACCGTATGTACACTGTCACACTCCTCAAACCATTCTTGCACGATTCTGGCCATTTTGTACGCTTGACAGTCGCTCTCCTTCGTACATTAGAGGCAATCATTATTGATAACAAGGACGCGATGGAGACATTTCTCCTTTATGAAACGTTAGGTTCTATGCAACAGAATTACCATTTTCTGCGTAAGAACCGGTACCTGCAAAATACCGTATATAGATGGAATTGGATGTGTTATTAAAAACAGTCACAGACAAAATTTTTTTTCTGGAATTATCAGGCATCTTGTATTTAGTATTGCGACAACAGCCGTCCTCTCTAATGTAGTAAGTACGCGTCCTTTGCTTCTTACCCTCGTGCCTTATTCCTCCAGCAAATTTTTTACAATTTTTGTTGCTGTAACGAAGAATAACTTTGTCTCCAAAACCCGATAGGCAACTAGAAAACATTCTATCAATAGACGTTCCCATCCACAACGATCTTTCTGCTGTTTTGATGGGGTTCTGCTTTTCCACATACCCTTCGTATTTTATTGGTTTCACCTACAACACCAACGCCCTTCTGTATCTGTCACTTGCTACGGAGGGGAGTACATAAATCCATATTTTCTAGATATGGTTCAGATTCAACGGCAACACTTACACTTTTTTAGTAATATAGAGACGGTTTGTATAAGGTATGAGATCATATCCAGAAGTTGCTGTTCAAATAAGGTTGAAAGCGATGTGGATCTTGCTTTCGAACGGGGTTTAGCCTGTGGTGGTTTTTTAAGCGTTTTTAGTGTGGTTGCAAAATATTATTCGTGACTGATAACATCCACATACAGTTGAATTTTATTTTCCAATAAAAGGAGAGCACAACAGGGGAACAGCCCCATCTCCAGGTGCATCTGAAACATTACAATTACTATACTTATGCTGGTACATACACTATGTCATCACAAGTATCCGGACACCACCAAAAACATACGTTTTTCATATTAAGTGCATTGTGCTACCACCTGCTGCCAGGTACTCCATATCAGCGACCTCAGTAGTCATTAGCCATCGTGAGAGAGGAAAATGGAACGCTCCGCAGAACTGACGGCCTTCGAACGTGTTCAGGTGATGGGGTGTCACTTGTGTCATGCGTCTGTAAGCGAGATTTCCACACTCCTAAACATCCCTAGGTCCACTGTTTCCGATGTGATAGTGAAGTGGAAACGTGAAGGGACACTTACAGCACAAAAGCGTACAGGCCGACCTCGTCTGTTGACTGACAGAGGCCGCCGACACTGGAAGAGGGTCGTAATGTGTAATAGGCAGACATTTATCCAGACCACCACACAGGAATTCCAAACTGTATCAGGATCCAGCGCAAGTACAATGACAGTTAGGCGGGAGGTGAGAAAACGTGGATTTCATGGTCGAGCGGCTGCTCATAAGCCACACATCACGCCGGTAAATGCCAAACGACGCCTCTCTTGGTGTAAGGAGCGTAAACATTGGACGACTGAACAGAGGAAAAACGTTGTGTTGGGTGATGAATCACGGACCACAGTGTGACGATTCGATGGCAGGGTGTGGGTATGGCGAATGTCCGGTGAACGTCATCTGCCAACGTGTGTAGTGCCAACAGCAAAATTCGGAGGCTGTGGTGTTATGGTGTGGTCGTGTTTTTCATGGAGGGGGATTGCACTCCTCGTTGTTTTGCGGGGCACTATCACAGAACAGGCCTACATTGATGTTTTAAGCACCTTCTTGCTTCCCACTGTTGAAGAGCAATTCGGGTATGGCGATTTCATCTTTCAACACGATCGAGCACCTGTTCATAATGCACGGCCTGTGGTGGAGTGGTTAGACGACAATAACATCCCTGTAATGGGCTGGCCTGCACAGAGTCCTGACCTGAATCCTATAGAACACCTTTGGGATGTTTTGCACAGCCGACTTCGTACCAGGCCTCACCGACAGACATCGAAACCTCTCTTCAGTGAGCACTCCGCGAAGAATGGGCTGGCATTCCTCAAGAAACCTTCCAGCACCTGATTGAAGGTAGGCCTGCGAGAGTGGAAGCTGTCATCAAGTCTAAGGGTGGACCAAACTATACCGAATTCCAGATTTACCGATGGAGGGCACGACGGACGTGTAAGTCGTTTTCAGCCTGGTGCCCGGATACTTTTGATCGCATAGTGTAGATGTCCTATCAAGAGATACATGATTGCTAATGGCTGCGTTTACTGGTAAAAGTCGAATTAAGGTAAATATAAACTTTTGTTGCTTTCGTGAGAAGGAGGTTTCCCTTTTATTTAAAGGCGACAAAATATTGGCGTCGGATGGCGAGATCTGGCTAGGAGCAGAAGAGTAGGTGTTGTCGTGAAACTGTATCATTTATTCCTTTCATTACAGAAGAGAGATTGACTGTACACAAGACAGTTTTCTCTTCTGCATTTCGTGGTCAGCGAAAAAGAGGCACTTAATAATATCATCTTTTAAGCTACGTAGGTCCTAAAAATTGTATCGAATCTGTGTTTTATTGCTAAACAAAAAAAATATATGTCTGGACGTAAATCTAAGGATGTAAGACACCCCAGAAATGTTAGGCTTCCTGTACCAAGCTGTAATTCGACTACATGAAGTTTATCTATGAATGAATTAAGCACATGTGCTAACGATCAGTGAGTTCATCATTTGTGCATTCATGACATTAGCAGTTTACGTACGAATGTTTTATTAATATTAACGCTTGCCGGACGCGGTGGCCGAGCGGTTTTGGCGCTTCAGTCCGGAACCATGCGACTGCTACGGTCACAGGTTCGAATCCTGCCTTGGGCATGTATGAGTGTGATGTCCTTAGGTTAGTTAGGTTTAAGTAGTTCTAAGTTCTATGGGATTGATGACCTGAGATGTTAATTCCCATAGTACTCAGAGCCATTTGAACCATCTATTAACACTTTCTGTGCCACTTTTCTTCGAGTTTTTTGCAGCTCTATAGGCCGTTTCTGTACGTAAGAGTTTTCATTCGCTTCCTGATTTGTTTATTTGAAATTGTCTCTCGTCTTGAAACTCTACTTCTAAAAAAATTCATATAGATGGCTTGAAGACTTTTTCAGTTGTCATTTTGCAGGATTCCGCAACGTGTACACAAATGCTTCGTATTCTTGGTTAATACAGCATTTTTTTTGTCTTTTTCTTAATTTTATGTGATGTAATTCAGCTGATTTATTCGTTCTTTAGCTTGTGGTGTCCTCTGCCTTATTTCACATTTACTGGAACCCTGGTCTGACTTTATAAATCCCAGATTTTAAAATTTTGAAATTCCTCTATAGCCTTTCCATCTATGATAAATGTTACGTTGTTTAGTTCCTGTAGCCTTTCTTTGTCGTGAACTTTAAATCATAGTCACCTGAGGCCAATATTTTCTTACCATCGGAGAATAATTAATTTGGGGTCTGACAAAGTGTAGTTGTAACAAACTCAAAAAGACGTCGTCACAGTGCAGCTCACAATGATACATCGATATGACGACACAGATCGACTGCGGAGTCATAGATACATCTCCCGCATTATGCACGCCTCTGCCGCCGACCAACGTCTCTGGCGCATTTGCATCTGTGGCCGCATGCGCAGTAGCGGGGCGGGGGGGGGGGGGGGGGGGGGGCACACATTGAAAAAAGAAGAAAAAAAAAGGAACTGGAGCGGCCCCTCTCTCCCCTGCCCGTGGCATCTCTGCTCTCCCCTCTTGCTCTCCCATTCCCCTTCCTCCTCCTCCTCTCTTGGCAGGTCCCCGTACTCGCACACGCTCAGTGAACATTCGCGCGCCGGAGATCTTCGCCATCAGTGTCTCGTGTGTGTGACGTCGTTTTGTGTTTCGTGTTCTTTCGCCGTCACGCCATCACTGTTCACGTGTGCCGTCGCCGTCATCCATGTTATGTGCGCCGTGTCAACTAGTGTTAGTGATATTTCTCGTCCAGCGTGAACGGCTCCCTGTTTTTTTGTTTTTTAGTGTCTACATTTTTTGCCTGCCGTTTTGATTGTGTTCTCTGTGCCACCTATATGTAATACTTATTGTAAAACTCAAGGCTGAAGAGCGGCGTACTCTGCTGCTTACAGCCCGCCTTTGTGTAAGGTGATCAAAATCACAATAAAGAAAAAAAAAGTAAAATAAAAACTGGAGCGGCAGTCTTGCGACTCACTCTCAAGATGGCCGGACGGTATACAGCCGAAATATTAGAAGAAGAAGAAGGAGATTTCTTGTGGCTGCACACCTGAAACTTAATTGAACAAAGTATAGCCTGCTTGTAAGTAATATAAGAACTCTCATCTCTGTTCATCAACAGCAGATCCTATCTTTGTAGTGACATTGAAATTCTTCAAACTCCCATTTGTTTCGTCCAGAGAGGTTAAGACTGTAACCCATTTGTGATCTCTACACGATTTTCGTAATTCTCGTTTTATTTACGCAAACAGAGCGTCTTCTTTCCAAACGCCGAATAAGGTGTCTACAACTTAGCCTCTAGCAGGCCGTCATCGCCTAGGACGTTGACCTGTTAACTCCCACCTAATGCAGCAAGCTTTTAAACTGGGGTGCCGTACAAGACCCTCAACAGGACACCAGGATTTTCATGGTGTAATTACGTGTTTATCTGCCGGCATACGAGCTGAGACCTTTGCGAGCGCTTCTGTCCCCTGGGGCAGAGTTGCAACACAGTGGTTCAACGTATCCAACCTCTGACATACTGATCTAAAGTTTCTCTCAGTGAGAGGAGCAATGAGAATTTATCATTGACAGAGGTGTGGATTGAATGGTACATGGGGGAAGTTGGAGTAAAGTGGTCACTCTAAGGGAAACTGAATTTTCGCCAAACGATGGTGAACCTTGCCGCTTATGCATTTTGAATGTAGATATTAAAAGGTATCACATCATATATTTTTAAGCGAAAAATCATATGATGTATAGGAACTATAGGAATTTTTCTAAAGACTTACAGATTAGTCGGTTGGTTGGTTTGGGGGAAGGGGCCAAATGTCGAGGTCGTCGGTCCCATCGAGTTAGGGAAGGACAGGGAAGGAAGTCAGCCGCGCCCTTTCAAAGGAACCATCCCGGCATTGGCCTGAAACGATTTAGGAAAATGACGAAAAACCTAAGTCAGGATGGCGGGAAGCGGGTCTGAACCGTCGTCTTCCCGAATGCGAATCCAGTCTGCTAACAGGCTCACACAGGGACCACTTTTCCCTGTCTAAGGAAGGCCGGTGACAGCGGCAGTGCCGTGCCGTCGCATTGGGATCTGATTCCGAACATATTTGTTAGACATCCTGAAACAACACCGAGCGGATGCAGCAGACCAGTTTCAACCGAATTTTTGTATTCGGACAAATACAAGAAAACGGAGAATGAAAATTAACTAATTCAAAATTGTCAGAAACTTATAGAATGGTGGATAATAGCTTTGTGTATAAAAGGGTTTACAAGTCATTATGGTCTATAGGGTGTTCTTATTAACGTTTGGAAAACCGCAAAGCGACGTAGATGACGACGAGATAAGTAATTTAATACAGGACACATGGGGCCACAAATGTCTAGAAACATCCCGAAAGTGGACGACAAAAGTTGAACATGTGACGTCACCAGATGACGTACGTCCCCGCACGTGCAGCGGTGGAGCCCATCGGTCCGTCGCACCTGAGCATCCTGACCAGGTCAGGTTTCCACGTCGGCGTGGCTCAGGGACCGTGTGTGCGACCTTATCGCGTGGGGCTCAGAGTTCGAGGCTAGTGTCTTGCGGGCAGTGTTTTCTTGAATTGTGTTAGACACTTACGTGTTTACATTGAGGTAACATTTCTTATTTTATTTACTAATATCCAGATCTTCACCGGTTAAGTACAAAGTACCGTACAGCTAAAACGTACCGTACTGCGTCACAAGTACATAAGTACAAGCTTTCGAATTACATCGCTATCAGTAAATGACCTACGGATTCTTAATTAAAGAAAGTCTGTAAACAAAAAAAGAATGGACAAAAGATAAGAAGCACAACATTAGAAGAGATTTTGCTTGGTTTCAGGCAGGACAATAGTTTCGTAAGTTCTACGTTTACAACAGATCACATGTACAAAAGGTGTTCGAAAACGAAATAGCCTACCGGAGCGATGTGTAGCACTGCAATCTCCTGGCACGACCAGGATCGACAAGCCCAATCAAGGTACGTCGTCTGCTGACGTCACACGTTCAACACATTTGCCGTCCACTTTTGGGGAGTGTCCTGACATATGTCCCCCATATAAAATTACTCAGCGTCATCTACGTTGCTCCGAGGGTTTTTAAACGTTAATAAGAATGATCCTGTATCGTATTTAACGTGATATAGGAAAGTAACTAACTCTTATTAAAGGCCTTGGCCATTTTCTCAGCGAGCAACATGGCCATTTTTCCCAACAGGTAGGCATGTCAGAGTTAATGGTTCTCAGATGAAACTGTCAAACCGAAAGAATCAACAGAGAATTACATTTGTGTGTCTAAAGACGTTGTTCAAACATTGACATTGTAAAAAAGTATTACTCTATATACAAGTTAGGCAACGAGAATAATGGTTCCTTCGAAAGGGCACGGCCGTTTTCCTTCTCCGTCCTTCTGTAATCTAAGCTTGTGCTCCGTCTCTAAGGACATCTTTTCTTTTTCTTTATTGTTATTTTAACACCTTATATAAAAGGTGGGCCGCCAGCGGCAATATTACGCCGTTCTTCGGTCACAGACAGTACAAATAGACACAAGGAAGATACAGAAAAACAAAACAGAATGGTGGTTAAAAAAACAGTAGACACATTAGTAAAAAACACGGAGCCGTTCATAGGTGTAGTAGAAGAAAAAACGTTCAGCACTTGTACACGAACACTGATGACTGAAATGATACACGTGAACAATGGAGCGTTGGCGGTGAAACACTGAAGCAATAACACGACCGGACACACAAACGATAGCGATGATCTCCGGCGCGCGAATGTTCACTTCACATGTACGAGTCCAGGCACCTGCCAAAAGGGGAAAAGGTGGGGGAGGAGGGAGAGGGGACGGTGTAGATGCCAGTGGCAGAGGAGATGGGAGGGGGAAGAAAGAAGATACGGGGGGGGGTAGGGGAAGCCCGTGGGGAGGAGGGGGTGGTGGAAGGGAGGAGGGAGAGAAGGGAGAGAGGGTGGCCTAAGGAAAAAATACAGGGTGTGGAAGGGGAGGATCAAAGTTGGTAGGAGGGGTAGATGGGAGGCATCATCAGGGAGGGGGAGTTGGTGGAAGCCACCTTGGGCGAGGGTATGGAGAGTGGAGAGATGGAGAGCAGTCTGGAAGTAGGAACAAACGCAGAGCAGCGGATGGGGTGGGATAGGATGGGAGAGACAAGCGGGTGAGGGGGATCGAGTTTACAGGAGGTGTAGAGGATCTGTATCCATTCGGGGAAAAGGAGGAGGTGAGCGAACGGAATAAGGTCATACAGGATGCGCGTGGGGGAGGGGAGATGGATGCGATAGGCGAAGCGGAGTGCATGGCGTTCCAGGATTTGAAGGGATTTGTGAAAGGTTGGAGGGGTGGAGATCCATGCAGGGTGGGCGTAGCAGAGGATAGGGCGGTTGAGAGATTTATAGGTGTGGAGGATGGTGGAGGGGTCCAGACCCCATGTGTGGCCAGAAAGGAGCTTGAGGAGACGGAGGCGGGAGGGTGCCTTGGTCATCTAACGACGTCGACGGCACTTTAAACAATACTCTGCTCATCCTTCTCCAACGAGAGTAATATAAATGACTTACATCAGACGACTGAAAACCAAAGAAGTTTTTGCTAAAAAATAACGGCACACGCTTCCTCTGTCAAAATCAGCGACTGGTCTGATGATGTTTTGTTACAGGGGTGTTGTACGATATCCAAGTTTCATCGCCCTTGACTATCTGAGATACATGATAGAACTAGTATGACCATTTCTCGGCAGACAGCAGCACCACTCAGTGGAAAATATACGCAACGGCCGTTTTTCCCATCCTGGGCACTTTATCCCACCTTCCCCTATAACAGGGCTGTCCAGCAAAGTCGATTGGGAGCGCGGAGTCGCGAGAAGTAAACAGCGACGGAATGGGCGCGGGCCGTGTCGTCCGCCAGTCCCAGACGTCGGAATACTCAGACGTGGCAGTAGCAACGAGCAGCTCCAACAGCAGGCTCTCAGCTCCAACTTGTTTTGATGGTATTTCCGAGGATCTATACTTATTTACTGAACACGACGGTCTTTTAAAACTATTAGTGTCACGTAGCATAAACCACTATGCAGTAATCACGCGCAGAGTACGACAAAAATATCGACGACGAACGGGGGGAAATAATCCTTGAACTGAAAGCCAGCTTTCAAACGAAGTAAGTTTCCATTTAATAATAAGTTTTCTTTGTAATATGGTACCAATGGAAGGAATAAGACAAAACTGATTCGTTTCAACAATTACCATGTCAGTTTTGAGAGCTCGTGCTATTGAAATTATTTGATAAAAATATTTCATATTATTTACGAGACGTTGACCATCCTGGAAGAAACTTCTCTGTGAGAATTAGGTAGCTGCGAACTTGAAGTCAACTGCTGAAGGTGAATAGACTAAAGAATGCCTTGTGACAGCTGTGGAAGAACTGTGCCTGCAACTGGTTCCGCAGCTATAGTCCGTGTCACTTTCTCGAGCGTCTGTTATATACCGAACTGAAGAACTAGCAGAAGATTTAGAGGCACAGTTGACAATGAATATTAAAAGGGGTGTGGTATTTTCTTGACTTGTCACACACAGTACAGCTGATTAATTTCATTAGGACGGTAAACAAAATGATGGAAGTTCTCGAGGAGTTGTTATATTTCATCCCACTGAAGGACAAAACATGTCAAGACAAGTTCGATGTATTTGAAGAGGTTATGGAGAAGTCTGGTATGCCGTGGGAATTACTAACTTCCGTAGAAACAGCCGGTGCTTCAGCTACGACTGCCGAAATCAGCGGCTTAAAAGGGCACTTCCAGATAAAATGAAGAATCATGATCTCCTGGTTATCCCTGATTGCCTGACTTATCAACAACATTTGTGGTCCAAAAGCTTAAAACTGAATAATCTAGAGAGCTTAGTTGTGAAAATCACTGATTCTGTTCGAGAAAAATGATTCAATCATCGCTTGTTCAAAGCGTTTCTGGACGATGTCGGTTGTGAGTATCACTGTGAGGAGACCTGGCTCATATGTGCTAAAGTTCTAGACCGCTTTATGGACCAGTGCCAAAAAAAATCGTCATTCATGGAAATGAAAGGAGACAGTGTTTCTGAACTGTCGTATGATAGATGGATTTGTGATTTAGCCTTTTTAACTGATGTGATAGGGCATCTTCGCCACTTGTTTGTGTCACTTCAAGGGAAGGATATTGTCTATTGTGAGACAAGTGTGGTGGTTGCCATAGAAATCTGAAAGAGGGGGTGTCCTGTATAGACTGTACGTGGTGGTTTCACTGGGGCGAGTGCAGCGGAGAGGAAACGAGAGTAGATAATGAGGCTCTTCCATGGCAGTGTAGGTTATGTAGAAAGGGCAGAAAAATTGTGGAACAGGAGGCAAAGATTTGTGCCCTTAAGGCTGAATTAGAAATCGCGAATTTGGAATTATGTAAGCTAAGGGAAGAAAAGGACTCTGGGCCCTGGGAAAAGGAAGCAAGCAAAGGGCAAAAAAGGGAAACAATTGATGAAACTTCTGAAATTCAGTTTGCTATATGAAGTAGTGGAGGAAGGGCCTTTTTCAGATGTAGTTGAATGTAGGTTGAAGCAGAATACTAGCTTGAAGAAAAAAGACAGGTTGGGCTCAAACCAGAATAGGAAAAGAAGAATTCTGCTTATAGGCAGCAATCATGGGAGGGGTGTGGGCCAACAGCTTCAGGAGAAATTAGGGACAGAGTACCAGGTCAGTGTTTTGAAAGCAATATATCCCTATTGTCACCTATGGTGAAGAAACATGGACAATGACAGAAAGGGAGCAGACTGCAAGCAGGGGAAATGAAATTTCTCAGAGCAGTTAAGGGAAAAACAAGAATGGACAGAGTAAGGAATGTAGAGACTGCAAGCAGGGGAAATGAAATTTCTCAGAGCAGTAGAGTAGCTTGTAGAGAAAGACAAGAATGGACAGAGTAAGGAATGTAGAGATTAGAAAGGACCTCAAACAAAAAAGTATGAGAGAAGAAATTGAAAGAAAGAGATTAAGATGGTATGGGCATGTTAAGAGGATGCATGGGCAGAGACTCCCCAAAATTATGGAAGAACTAAAGATGGATGGGAAAAGACCTAGAGGGCGCCCAAGAACACGGTGGAAAATGGGAGTGAGAATATCTGTTGAAAGGAGAGGTGTGACCTGGCAGCAAGTGGAGGAAGAAAAGTGGTGGGAGGACCGAGCCAAATGGAGAGGACTCGTCAGCACCCAGACCCGGCAGTACCTGGAGCGGGATTTGGATATAGATAGATAGATAGTACCAGGTCACAAGTTTTGTGAAACCAAGTGCTCGCCTTAGCCAGGTGACAGAAAACTTAGGTCAGCTATGCAAGGACTTTGAGGAGGAAGATCAGGTAATTATAGTTGGGGGAGCAGGAAACAGCCTGGCTATGAATCCTAGATATAGTTTAGGAGTGACCTGGATAAAATAGGAGCAGAAACTGGGCACATGAATGTGGAGTTTGTGGAGGTCTCTCAGCGCCATGATCAGCCCTGGGTAAACACTGCTGTAAAGCGTGTTAACACTGAGCTGAACAGGATGCTCCAGACACCGGCAAAGTCTCACATGAGTGTTGTTCCAATTGATGCTATTGGTAGGTCGGGTTACACTACACATGACCTGCACCTTAATAGGAAGGGGAAAGATAATTTAGCTTCTCTATTAGCAGATACTGCAAGGGGGGCCACAGCCACACAATGGGTGATACCTGTGGTTATTGGGACCAAGCAGACAGGTTTTTTAGTTTAAAGCCAAATTCCAGGCAGACAGCAACCAAGGAAAATAGAAGAAAAGGAACTTCATGCACAGCAAATAGGGATAAATTTAAAGGTGGTATTAACTTACTTCACCAAAATATCAGGGGAATAAAAAATAAAGTAGATGAGCTGATAATGTGTTTAGATGATCTCAAAAATAAGAATGAGATTGATATACTTTGTCTGTTTGGGCACCATGTAACTGTGAGGATGGAAAATGTCGGTATAAATGGGTGTAAATTAGCATCTTACACTTGTAGATCTAGTATGAATAGAGGAGGAGTTGTCATTTTCATAAAACAAGGGTATAAATAGGGAACTGTTGAAGTAAGCAAATTTTGTATTGATCAGCACTCTGAGGTTTGTGCATGTGAACTTCAGCTAGATAATGTTGTGTTAATATTAGTAACAGTGTACAGCTCTCCACTAGGAGATTGAGAGCTATTCATAAAAAAAATTGACTCCCTATTATGCTGTCTGTCAGACAAGAAGAAGAAGTTATTAATCTGTGGTGATTTCAATGTTAACTTTCTAAGCAATTCTGATAGCAAAAGTGAACTAGAAGTGTTGTTAACAACATATAACTTAGAATCAGTGATCAATTTCCCTACACGTATAGCTCAGGACAGTAGTACTTCAATAGATAATGTATTTGTACAGCAAGAGGATGTAGAACAAACACATGCTTTCCCTGTGGTAAATGGATTTTCTGACCATGATGCGCGACTGACTAACTTACAAAACCTACGAGGGCGCACACTTCAGAAACCATTAAGTAAAAGTGTGAGGGTGATCAGCCCGGTATGTATAGATCACTTCAGAGAAAGTTTAGGAAACGTAAACTGGGAAGATGTATATAATGAGCCAAATGCTAATGATGAATGCAGCATATTTCTTGATAAATTTATATCCCTTTTTGAACATTGTTTTCCAAAGAAAATTGTAAATGTAACACCACAAACTTTTCAAAGAAACCTTGGATTACTACGGGTATTAAAGTGTCTTCAGAAAGAAAAAGAAAACTATATGAGACAGCAAGAATTAGTAAAGATCCAGAAGTAGTTTTACACTATAAAAATTATTGTAACATACTGAGAAAATTTACTAAGATGGTATCTGTTCTTTCGGACATGTCGGTGACCATGCAGCTCGTTAGAATGAAATTACAATGAAATGAACCCTTAGCTGCTTACAGGCGTTGACATACGTCAACGGAGACAGATGAAAATGTGTGCCCCGACCGAGACTCAAACCCGGGACCTCCTACTTACATGGCAGACGCTCTATCCATCTGAGCCACCGAGGACACAGAGGATAGCGCGACTGCAGTCGCAGGAGTCGCAGTCGCAGGAGTAAGCTGGAGATCCCGGGTTCGAGTCCCGGTCGGGGCACACATTTTCATCTGTCCCCGTTGACGTATGTCAACGCCTGTAAGCAGCTAAGGGTGTTCATTTCATTGTAATACTGAGAAAAGTTGTAAGGAAATCAAGAAATATGTATGTTACAGAAGAAATTAACAACTCCAGGAATAAAATCAAATCAGTATGTAATGTTGTTAGAAGGGAGACAGGAAAAGTAACCACTGGTGTAGGTAGTATTACTGTTAAAGAGAATGAGACCGTCTTAACCAAAACTACACAGGTAGCCAATGTATTTAACAATCACTTCTAAAGTGTAGGAGAAAAAATTGCTGAGAATAGTTCAAAAAAGAAAGCCAGGCAGTACATAGAAGAGCCAGTTTTGAAAAATTTTAGTCAGATTAAGTTTCATCTAACAACCTCTTGTGAAATATGGAAAATTATTAAATCTTTGAAAAATAAATGTTCTGTTGGAGCAGATGACATCTCTAACAAGTTATTAAAACAATGTGGAGCAATTACAGCTGATGTTTTGAGTCACATATGTAATGCATCACTGTCTCAGGGTATTTTTCCAGACATGTTAAAATATGCCATTGTCAGGCCTCTCTACAAAAAGGGGGAAACCACAGATGTCAATAATTACCAGCCAGTATCCTTGCTTACAGCATTTTCAAAAATCTTTGAGAAGGTAATGTACTCAGGAGTGGTTATCCATCTCAACATCTTTAAATAGTAAAATGTCACCAGTAGGAATATCCTGTGACTTATCCAAAGCATTTGATTGTGTGAACCATGTTAGAGAAATTACAATTCTATGGTATAAATGGAACAGCATATGAGTGGTTTAAGTCATATCTACAGAACAGGAAGCAAAAAGTCTCTTTATATGCTTCAAGTGATTCAAAGGAGTTTGTCATTTTATCTAACTGGGGTGAAATTACATTAGGTGTTCCACAAGGTGCGATCATGGGTTCCTTCCTGTTCTTGATATATGTGAATGACCTCCCTACTTATTTGAAACAAGATGCTGAACTTACACTGTTTGCTGATGATACAAGCATAATAATTAATCCAGAAAAAGAAAGTCTGATAGAAAATGATACAAATAAGGTCTTTGGAAAAGAAGGGGCTTGCTCTGAACTTTGGAAAAACACAGTGCATCCAATTTTCTGCTGCAAAAAGTATAATTCCTTCAATAAACATAACACATCAAAAGGAGTCAGTAGCCAGGGTAGAGCATACTAAGTTTTTGGATGTACATATAGATGAGAATCTTAACTGGAAAAGTCATATTTTGGATCTCCTAAAGCGACTAGGTTCAGCAACTTTTGCAATCAGAATAATTGCCAATTTTGAGGATGTAGAAATTAGTAAGCTAACATACTTGCATACTTCCATTCTCTGATGTGATACGGAATAATATTCTGGGGCAACTCAACACTTAGGCAAAAGGTATTCGCTGCTCAAAATAAAGTAGTTAGAATACTGTGTGGGGTTCATAGTCGCACATCTTGTAGGCATCTGTTTAAAAGGTTAGGAATTCTTACAACTGCTTCACAGTACATTTACTCAGTAATTAAATTTTTTCTCAACAACATGGACCAGTTTAAAATCAACAGCGATATTCATGATTACAATACCAGAAAAAAGAAAGACCTTCACTATCCTTTACTTAACCTATCTTTGGCACAAAAGGGGTAAAAATGCTGCTACAAAACTTTTTGATAAATTACCAGATGAAATAAAATGTCTGACAGACAGCAGTAATAGTTTCAAAAACAAATTGAAATCATACCTCCTTGACAACTCCTTCTATACCATAGATGAATTCTTGAATATGAGTAAATAAATCTGGAGATATAATATATGCATTTTGTGCCATTTAAGGCAATGGGATAGATAATAGAAATATTTAGGTATAACACTATAATGTAAACAAAAAAAAAAAAACTTATTTCCTGTGCGCATTTCTTATGCATTTGACAAGTTCCACATCGTAACGGATTTCCGTGCTGTTGATCAATGGAACACGTAACTAACTAACTAACTAACTCACCATCCATTTTTGTGACAAAATAAAGGCATTAACGATGATACTGTCGCTCTGAGAAAGGCAGCTGGAGGCTAGAAACGTCTCTTACTTTCCGAAACTGTCAGCATTAACAAACGTTGCCATTGTTGCAGATTATGGAGAGTATGAAGATCTTTTAAGAAACTTGCGCAATGAATATGAGAGAATATTCACTGATATTTCCCGCTTGGAAACAGGTACAGGAAATTTTGCTAGTCCGTACTCTGTGGACGTCGATTCTATAAGCTATCCTTCGCAAATCGAAATCATAGACCTTCGGTGCGATTCAGAATTGAAGCAGAAAGACTTGAAGTGACTTTTACAAACATTTGTCACAGAAACGCTACCCGAAACTTCGTAGGCATGCAGCACGGATGCTTAGTGTGTTTGGATCAACGTACAATTATGACCAGTTATTTTCTTTAACGAAACGGAGTAAAAGAAGACTGAGATGCTCCATATGAGATTATCGTCTGAAATGGGCTTCAAACTCAGCTGTGCTAAATCAGTCATTCGCAACATTGAAGTTCTTATGCAAAGAAAGTAAACAAATGTAGAAAGGAGCAATAGAAAATTGAAGTGGATAAATTTCTTAGATTTTCTATGTTATTCAGATTCTTAGTTTTGCCTTGCGGTTTGCCATCATCCATTAACTTTCGTTTTTAGTGCGTGTTTACATCCATTTTGTCCTTCCTTATTTACTGGCAATGTTTTCATGAATTCGAAAACCTGTTTGGCATTTGTAATAAGTGTCTTGATTAAATGTTCGACATGTTTAATTAGGATTGCGGTTCCTTTTTATGATTTCTTTAGTATGCATATCCCTAATTGCTCACCAGAGTGTTCATTTACTTGCGTAGAAACAATTTTATATGCTGTCTTCTATTTACGACACCACAGTTTTTCACAAAAGGACAATACGTCAGCTTTGCGCAGCACCGCCTGGCTTCGCCGTTACGAGAACAGCGGTGTGCTCCGCGCACCTGGCTCCAAAGATAGGACTCACGCTGCTCCATAGAGCGGTACCTTGAACGGCCCTCCCCTGCAGCCATATTAAGGGACTGCTTCATTTCTGATCGTGTTCAGCACTTTCGTTTCCCTGAAAATTAGAGCTTGCTTATAATATGCTATCCCCCGCTTGGAACAGATGACATTCAAGAAATTGCGTGAACCACAAAACACAAGCAATCTTAGTCGCTCGTAATAGTCTCATTACCCCTGAATACAGAGAATCTCTTCCACTATTAATCCTAAACTGCAAAGAACTTAGCAGTAATTCTGGACCATCACCTAGACTGGACTGAACGCACAACTGCATTCTGTAAAAATGTGTCAGCGTCACTTCACTCACTAAAGAAATGTAAAAAAGTGTTTCCTTTCGAGCTTAAAAAGAAGCTTTTAGAACCACTTATATTCGCTATACTCGAGTATGGCGATGCTATTCTTCAAGGACTTCCATAAGAAAGCTCACGCAGGTTGGAACTGGCGATGAATGCTTGTGCACAACACATTTGTAACTTTCGTTTTTTCGGCTATAAGACTCCTGCTACAAACAATTATCATGGCTACGTGCCAATGAGTGCAGAGACTATTATACCTTCTGCTTGCTCTATCGTATTCTCAATCACTGCACTGTCTCTTATTTATCGTCAACTTTTACACTACAGCACGGCAGGAACATCCGCTTTCAACAAAGTAAAATCCTCTCTGTATCAGCACAAAACACTGCCATATTCTCTAAATCATTTTCTGTATCAGGAACCCGACTCTGGAACAATGTTGCACAAAATATCAGAGAAACCAAATCTCGTTGAAGCTTCAATAGGCAACTAATGGACACAAAAGGCCATCTGTCCCACACTCGGAGCACTCACATCCGCAGGTTAGTCTCCCTGTTCGCAAATTCGCAAATTTCCTCAGCCCCACAACTCGCCAACCCTCCCCCCCCCCCCCCCACCACCCGCCCACCGCTGCTCTTGTCAGCAGAGTTCTCTATTTGTTTCCCATCTTCTACTGTCACTGTCATGTCAATCTTCTCCTTCATCTATGTTCTTTCACTTCTGGCAACTCTAATGATAAACTCAAATATATTAAAATAACTTATATAATTCCTTATGTCATTCACTATTATTGTTATTATGATTATCGTTGTTATTATTACTATTAGTTTCAACTATTGCTAGTATTACTATTGTCATTGTTAATATTATTATGACTCTTCTTACTGAGATTTTTCTTTTTTTTGAAACCTTTGGTACATGTTGTTCCTGGTAAGATGTAAGAGAGGCCCTTAAGGCCCTAATCTGGCCAGGTTGAGTAAGCAATATATAAATAAATAATAACACATCTGTGAAGTATAATAAAAACACAGTCTCGAAGTCCTCTCTTCCTGATGGAAGACAGGAAATTAAATTACCCATTCCTGTTCGGAAAGTATGAGGTGCATTCAAGTTCTAAGGCCTCCGCTTTTTTTTCTCCGGACTGGAAAGAGATAGAAACATGTGCATTGTTTTAAAATGAGGCCGCGTTTATTGTCAATATGTCCCAGAGATGGCAGCACTGTACGGCAGATGGAATTTTACCGCCAGCGGCGAGAATGAGAACTGTTTTAAATACTTAAAATGGCGACGTGTTCCTTACTTGAACAGCGTGCAATCATTCGTTTTCTGAATTTACGTGGTGTGAAACCAATTGAAATTCATCGACAGTTGAAGGAGACATGTGATGATGGAGTTATGGATGTGTCGAAAGTGCGTTCGTGGGTGCGACAGTTTAATGAAGGCAGAACATCGTGTGACAACAAACCGAAACAACCTCGGGCTCGCACAAGCCGGTCTGACGACATGATCGAGAAAGTGGAGAGAATTGTTTTGGGGGATCGCCGAATGACTGTTGAACAGATCGCCTCCAGAGTTGGCATTTCTGTGGATTCTGTGCACACAATCCTGCATGATGACCTGAAAATGCGGAAAGTGTCATCCAGGTGGGTGCCACGAATGCTGGCGGACGACCACACGGCTGCCCGTGTGGCATGTTGCCAAGCAATGTTGACGCGCAACGACAGCATGAATGGGACTTTCTTTTCGTCGGTTGTGACAATGGATGAGACATGGATGCCAATTTTCAATCCAGAAACAAAGCGCCAGTCAGCTCAATGGAAGCACACAGATTCACCGCCACCAAAAAAAATTCGGATAACCGCCAGTGCTGAAAAAATGATGGTGTCCATGTTCTGGGACAGCGAGGGCGTAATCCTTACCCATTGCGTTCCAAAGGGCACTACGGTAACAGGTGCATCCTACGAAAATGTTTTGAAGAACAAATTCCTTCCTGCACTGCAACAAAAACTTGCGGGAAAGACTGCGCGTGTGCTGTTTCACCAAGACAACGCACCCGCACATCGAGCTAACGTTACGCAACAGTTTCTTCGTGATAACAACTTTGAAGTGATTCCTCATGCTCCCTACTCACCTGACCTAGCTCCTAGTGACTTTTGGCTTTTTCCAACAATGAAAGACACTCTCCGTGGCCGCACATTCACCAGCCGCGCTGCTATTGCCTCAGCGATTTTCCAGTGGTCAAAACAGACTCCTAAAGAAGCCTTCGCCGCTGCCATGGAATCATGGCGTCAGCGTTGTGAAAAGTGTGTACGTCTGTAAGGCGATTACGTCGAGAAGTAACGCGAGTTTCATCGATTTCGGGTGAGTAGTTAGTTAGAAAAAAAAAAAAAAAAATCGGTGGCCTTAGAACTTGAATGCACCTCGTATTACAATATTACTTGACATTTGACATAAAAGTGGTAGTGCTGCATTTTAGTACGTGTATAAAAATCCTTATAGATTACGCTAAGTCTCTGACAAGTAGCTTTTGGAGACACGTCGATGAAAACCCGTATACTCACACAGGAAGAAAGCGTAGGAGGCGGAGTGTATGATGAACTTCACGAAGGGTTTCTTCATGAAGAGGCCCATCTTGGAGTTGGGTGCGATCATGTAGATCATGCTGTAGACGGGGAACATGGAGCCCAGCTTGGCCACCTCGAACAGCTGGCCCACCATGCTCTTCCGCCGGAAGCCGGGCAGGCCCTCGTACCAGATGGCCGCCAGCAGCTGCTGCACGTTCGGGTGCGCCACGAACTGAACAGACGGGCACACACACGGGCACTGGTCACCACTCTCTACACTAACATGCGGAAAACAATTATTATCTGAGGACTGTTGACCAGACGAGGAGAGACACGGGGAGCTACAAGCCGATCTACATACGGCTTGCATTGATTTGGAGAAAGCATATGACAGAGTCCCAAGGGACGAAATATGGAGAAGCATGAGAGAGCAGTGCGTGCCAGAGAAGTATGTGAGGTTAGTGAAGGAAATGTACAGAGGAGCAAATGTACAGTGTGAGCACGACAGAGGAGTTTCCAGTAAAAGTAGGGTTACATCAAGGGTCTGCGCTTAGTCCCTACCTCTTTGACCTGATTATGGATGTGCTGGTGAAAGATGTGAAGAAGGAAGCACCGTGGAATATGATGTTTGCGGATGATGTGGTTCTTTCTGAGCAAAGCATCGACAGACTTGAGGAAAAGCTGCAGGATTGGAGGAAGGCACTAGAAGAAAGAGGTATGAAAATTAGCAGGACAAAGTCAGAATATTTAGCACTGAAGGATGTGCAGATGAGGTCTTGCAAGATCCAGGATGATGAGCTGAAATCGGTCCGCAAATTTAAATGCCTGGGGTCGTACATACAGAGGGATGCAGGACTGGAAAGCTAGATACAACACCGAACAAATTGCGGTTGGAGCAACTGGAGGAAAATGAGTGGAGGGTTGTGTGACAAGAAGGTGAGCATTGGGTTGAAAGGGAAAGTGTACAAGTCGGTGGTAAGGCCTGCTATGATATACGGGGCAGAGACACGGCCAATCACAGTAGCCTAGGAAAGGAAGATGGAAGTGGCGGAAATGAGGATGCTGAGGTGGATGTGTGGGGTACCAAGGAAGGACAGGATTAGAAATGAATTTGTTAGAGGAGCTGTGAAAGTGGGACCTATGGGGAAAAAGACACAAGAGAGCAGACTAAGGTGGTACGGACACTTACAGAGAAAAGGGAAAGAGTATATTGGAAACAGAGTTGAAGATATAAAGATTGAAGGAGCGAGAAGGAGAGGAAGACCGAAGATCAGGTGGAAGGATAAGATATCCGGTGACCTAAGGGAGAAAGGATGGAAGAAGGACGAGGCAATGGATAGAGAACTATGGAGGAGAAGGATCCAGAAGAGCAACGCCGACCCTAAGTGACGTGGGACAAGGCGACGATAAAGAAGAAGAAGGTTGTAGATCAGAATGAGGCTGGAGCAATGACGGTGCTAGAAAGGAAATACTTCCTGATTTATTTATTCTGTGAAGATTCGGACCATTAGACCGTCTCTTAGATCTAACCAAACATATTTTGCATTATATCGATTATGCCCTACATGATATAAGACGTTTTACATCTTGTCTGGAATCTAACACTCATAAATAGTTATGACACAAGTTTTTAATAAAAAATAGCTATATCAGAAAAAAAGTATGACTGATAATGATAAATTACAAGTTGATAGATCTGCCTGAGGTCCTTGTTAGAAATTGGCGTGAGAGGAGGTGACGGAAGAGGGAGAGAAAGAGGGACGTGGCAGAACACAAGTAAAGAACACGCGAAAAAGAAAGGTTGCGCGGCAGACAATAAAACTAAAAGAGAAACATGCACAATTGGTAGAATAAGTGAACAAAGAATGGCCTCGCTGTTCATATTTGAGGGAAATGTTATAAGACTGATAAAGGAAAGTGCTTCAGGTTCTTCTGAAATGTAAAAGGAAATTGGATTGTCTGATAAGGGCAGTTTATTTCAATGGTATACAGCAGAAATGGGAAGAATGGACCTACACACCGAGAACTCGATGATAAGGATGCAGTTATCCAAACTCGGTTTCACTGGGTCTGGCCGAATGCTTTCGAAGCGCACGCATCATTGCTCCAGGATCGTCGTACTGTGGTGACGGACACTGTTTGTCGTGTTTTATCATCCACCGAACACCATTGCTACACAGGAGCCTAGCGTTGAGGTCTATAGCTCAGGCAGTCTCAAATGGATCGGCAGCATCTTTATTATCTTTTTTGAAGGATCAGTCATTCACTGTAGGAAATGAATATATGTACCAGAGCCGACATTAATTTGAGGATGTAGCTTGCAGATAGTGCTCTTTCGGAAGACTTCTAACAACTAAGTACCATTTTGTTTTACACCGTGAGATATGTCCACAAAGTAAGTTCCGTTTGGTTATATAAAACACACGTGTACAAATACAAAAAAATTTTTATTGTACAATTATCTACAACTGTTAAACTACTTTTCTACATAGCTTCCGAAATTTTGTAAGCACTTGTCATAGCATGGCACAAGTTTTTCTACGCCTTCTTCATAGAAGGTTGCCGCCTGTGTATTCAACCATATGATAACACATTCTTTCGGTTCGTCATCATCGTTGAAGTGTAGACATATTTTAGGTGTAACAAGAGATGAAAGTCGCTAGGAGCGATGTCCGGGCTGTACGGAGGAAGATCAAACGCGTCCCTGTGAAATGCCCGTGAGAGTTGTTTGGTCACATTCGCCGTGAGCGGTCGGCCATTATCGTGGAAAAAAAACAACACGTTTTGACAGTAATCCTTGGAGCTTGTTCTGTATTGCGCGGCGCAATTTCTTAATGGTCTCGCAGTAACCATGTTCATTGATTGTTTGGCCTCGTGGTAAGAAATCAAGCAGCAAAATGCTTTTCCTGTCCCAAAAAACGGTGCACATGACTTTTCGAGGTGTCAGGATTTGCTTAGGTTTAACCTTCGTTGGGGATGAAGTGTGCCTCCATTCCATTGATTGCCGTTATTGCCGTTTTGTTACAGGGGTGTCGTACGATACCCAAGTTCCAGCGCCCTTGACTATCCGAGAAAGAAAACCATCGCCTTCTTCATTGTAGCGTATCAAAAACTGAAGTGCACTGCCCATCCGTTCTGTTTGTGTTGTTCAATAAGAATATGGGGTACCCAACGTCAGCAAAGTTTCCGAAATTTCAGTTGCAGTTACACTTTCATGAGATTTGCGGAACTTCCATAGCAAGGGCACTAAGTGTAAACTTACGGTTGTGCTTAATCTTCAATTGTGTGAACCAGTTCATCGCTAACCACAGACGGGCGTCCACTTCGTTCTTCATCGTGCACTTGATCACGTCCTTCATTGAACAGTCTGGCCCATCTTCTAAGCATTGAATCACTCATAGTATTTTGTCCGTTAACCTCGCAGATATGCCGATGAATTTCCTTTGGTTTATCTTTCTTCGCATTTAGAAAACGAACCACAGATCTGATTTCACACGCAGTGGCATTTTCAATTGCGGCCGACATTATAAAGCACACGTCGGCAGGAGCGATCTGAAAATGACGTACATGTCTTCTCCTCGAGTCAGAGTAACTACCGCGCTTGCTCGGAACTGCGATCGTAGCGCTGCCGCGGGTAGAAATAGAAACGGAACTTACTTTGTGAACGACCCTCGTATACAGGGCTATTACAAATGATTGAAGCGATTTCATAAATTCACTGTAGCTCCATTCATTAATATATGGTCACGACACACAACAGATACCTAGAAAAACTCATAAAGTTTTGTTCGGCTGAAGCCGCACTTCAGGTTTCTGCTGTCAGAGCGCTCGAGAGCGCAGTGAGACAAAATGGCGACAGGAGCCGAGAAAGCGTATGTCGTGCTTGAAATGCACTCACATCAGTCAGTCATAACAGTGCAACGACACTTCAGGACGAAGTTCAACAAAGATCCACCAACTGCTAACTCCATTCGGCGATGGTATGCGCAGTTTAAAGCTTCTGGATGCCTCTGTAAGGGGAAATAAACGGGTCGGCCTGCAGCAAGCGAAGAAACGGTTGAACGCGTGCGGGCAAGTTTCACGCGTAGCCCGCGGAAAATTGGCTCATGCCACAACTGGAGACCGACAGCGCCCACTTCATCTTTCAACAGGATGGTGCTCCACCGCACTTCCATCATGATGTTCGGCATTTCTTAAACAGGAGATTGGAAAACCGATGGAAAACTTGTGAGGGAGATCATGATCAGCAATTCATGTCATGGCCTCCACGCTCTCCCGACTTAACCCCATGCGATTTCTTTCTGTGGGTTTATGTGAAAGATTCAGTGTTTAAACCTCCTCTACCAAGAACCAAGAAACGTGCCAGAACTGAGAGCTCGCATCAACGATGCTTTCGAACTCATTGGTGGGGACATGCTGCGCCGAGTGTGGGAGGAACTTGATTATCGGCTTGATGTCTGCCGAATCACTAAAGGGGCACATATCGAACATTTGTGAGTGCCTAAAAAAACTTTTTGAGTTTTTGTATGTGTGTGCAAAGCATTGTGAAAATATCTCAAATAATAAAGTTATTGTAGAGCTGTGAAATCGCTTCAATCATTTGTAATAACCTTGTATATATGCAGACTTATCACAATGGTTGTTCTATCTGAAAGTAAATGAAAAGTAAGGGTTGAGAGCTGTAAGTAGGTCAACAATCCACAGATACCCCCAGCCGCAAAGTCAGTTCCATCAATAAACGAGAAATAGACTTGGCACATGAGAAAGCAGAGGAGCTAATCGTTAGAAGCTAATATCTCATTTCCAAGAAAGTCAGTCTGCTCAGAAGAAATTATATGTATGTGTAATCTCGCATTACAACATTGCGAAATTGTCACCAGGTTGACGATGAAAGTTCAAACTCCAGACCTAAGCATCTTTTCATGGTGGGGCTTCCGAGTATCGTGACAGGTGTCAAAATATAAAAACCTGTCAGGGAATCTCCAAACGCAACCGTTTATTACATAATTATGGGTGAAAATTATACCTATGGATGCAAAATTATTTCTCTGTAGATTCGTCTGAGCCGGCAGTTGTGGCCGAGTGGTTCTAGGTGCTTCAGTCCGGAACTGCGCTGCTGCTACTTTCGCAGGTACGAATCCTGCCCCGGGTATGGATGTGTGTGATGTCTTCAGGTTAGTTAGGTTTAAGTAGTTTTAAGTTCTAGGGGACTGATGACCTCAGATGTTAAGTCCCATAGTGCTCAGAGCCATTTGAACCATTTTTTAGATATGATTTTCCTGATGTCGGCGATACATTTCTCTTCCTCCAAAATGAGTTATTTATTTCCACAATAAAATCATATGTGGGAATTAAAGTTTGACAAAAATTATGTATCTCGATGTCTTTTAATGATTATTGATTTTGTAACTGAAATTTTTGTTTTATTTAAAACATAAAAATGTTTTCTTCTGGTGGTATGCGACATCATCTTGGAAACATTTGACTGATAAATACGCTGAATATGAGTCGAAAAATAGGTGACTAATTGCTGTGGTATCTACATACGGAGTCAATAAGCATCTACTTTGCAACTACTTTGCAACTACTTCGTAACAACACGAAAAATGGTTGAAAACTTCTTTGGAACCTGTTAATTAAATAGCGGTCACCTAAATCACCAAAGCTTTTGCAGGGAGAGTAACGAAGTGGGTGGAAGTGGTGGGGAGGAGGGAGGGAGGAATCTGAAATCTGAGATCTGAGACGAGTTGTAAATATGCTAGCCACCCTGGAAGTTGATATTTCCAGTTGTGATCTTTGACAGTCTCTGAACTTGATACGTTGGTGATCGTATTTATATTTGCAGTTCACCTTCGTCTGCTCGTCTTTGTTTACAGAGTTCACCTTCGTTGTGTTGTATACTTACCGGTCAGCTCGTGTTTTCGCTCAGGGCTCGTCTTCTTCTACCTGGTGGTCACTGTATTGTGTTTGTAACTGCGGCTCACCTTCTTCTGCTTGTACTTGATGGCCAGCTTGAGCCTCTCCAGGGTCTGCCTCTCGCCCGGCTCCCAACTCTCCCCTCCAGGGTTGTGGTTCAGCATGATCTCCAGCTCCAGAGAGGTGCGCGCGTGGTCCAGCAGCGACGTTGCGAACTCCTGCACGTTCTGCCGCATCTCCTGTAAAAGACAGCCAGTACAGGCATCAGTCCCGTGTCCTTGAAGTACAGTTCCACCCCACAGGGCGATAAAGATTTTGGTATCACATTACAACACATAGAAAAAAAGTAGGTTTCTCCGTTTCGAGACATGATGCGATCTCTTCTCACGTTTTTAAAAATATCAAGCGTGCCTAAAGTGTCACCTTGTTTCAGTCCTCTGCCGTTAACAGCTTCGATCGGCGCAGTTGTTCTTGGTGCTGGTACCAGTAAAGTGTTGAAATTGCTCATTTATTGCTGTAGTTAAATAATTTGAATATCAGCTCACACAACTTCTAAGAAAGTCACGTAGGGTAAGAGACAAAAAATTAAACATAAAATTACGTCTACATCACATCTACATGATTACTCTACGATTCACAATTAAGTGCCTGGGAATGTGTTCATCGAACCCCTTCAATCTATTTTGTGCTCGGGCAGTGCGCGGGAGAAAAGAAGACTTTTTCCGCGCTAGCTCTGATTTCTCTTACTTTACTACAGTGATCATTTCTCCCTATGAAGGCGGGAGTCAATAAAATATTTTCGCAGTCGGACGAGAAAGTTGGTGACTCAAATTTAATGAGAAGTTCCCGCCGCAACGAAAAACGTGTTACCCCAATTCGCCTATCATATCGGCAGTTCTCTTTCCCCTATTTCGCGATGATACAAAACTTGCTGCCCTTCCTTGAACTTTTTCGATGTCCTCCGTCAATTTTCTCTGACATGAATCCCACTTTACACAGCAATACTCCAGAAGAGGACGAACTTGAGTAGTGTAGGCTGTCTCTGTCGTAGACCTGTCGCATTTTCTAGATGTTCTGGTTCGCTTTCCGTACAACATTATCTACGTGGTCGTTCTAATACAAGTTATACGTAATTGTAATCCATAAGTATCCCTAATTTAATATCAGTGTGTAGCATCAAACTTTATATTCCACCATGCCAGATATAAACCTCCATATTTAGCGGTGCCTTATCCCACCCTTCCTTACAGCCCATAGTGTCTTTTTCAAACAGTTCTTCATAGTCGTATAAAGCTTCGTTGAAATAGCTCATGGGGTTCTATTACTATTTCGGCGCGTCCCCGCACACACACACACACACACACACACACACACACACACGCACACGCACACATGCGCGCGCGCGCGTGTGCGTACACACGTAGGTATAGACTTCTATCCACTACATACAGTTATTGTTGTTGTTGTTGCGATCTTAAGTCTACAGTCTGCTCCGATACAGTTCCCTGCAACTTTTACTCTCTCTCACACTTCGCTCTGTTACCAACCCGACGACTCCTTGATGCCTTTCGATGTGCCGTAATAACCGACCCCTTCTTTTAATCAAGTTACGTTTCAAATTTCTTTTCTCCCTAGTTCTATTCGGTATCACGCCATAAGTTATCCATTATTCCGTATAATTATCGGTATTTTTATGTAGCACGACGTTTCAAAAGACTGTATGTTGTTCTTGTCTGAACTGCACACCGTCCAAGTTTCACTTCCTTATAAGGCTGCCCTCCTGATAAACACTTTCGGGACAGACTTCCTAAAGTTTAAATTTATATTTGATACCAGCAATTTATTTTTGCATAAACACTTTTCGTACTATTCTCACCCCACATTTTATGTTCTGTCTACTTCTTCCAACGTCAGTTATTTTTTCTGCTCAAATAGTAGACGTCGTCTTATAATTTTAGTCTCTTATTTCCTAATGTAATTCCGTCAACACTGCCTGATTTAATTTCACTACATTCCACCCGTTCGCAGTATCAACAGTAGAAAGGCCATGTTGAATGATGTTACAAGTCCAGATCAGTCCTTCATCCAGACTGCTGCCCCTGCAACTAGTGAAGAACGTGCTGTGCCTCTTCAGGAACCATACTTTAGTCAGTCAAACAATTTCTCTGAAACGTAAGTTTCAAGAACAATGAAGATAAAGTGCGGTAAGGTAAGGTGACAAAACTAATTTTCGCCAAGTGTTTTTGAGAGATTCATTTATAACTGGAGAGACCCAAATAGAGACTCGGAACTACTAATGGTCGAAGAGATTAAGAACATCATTAATTCCTTGGAGGTGAATAAAGCTGCTGGAATAGATGAGATCATTGCAGAACTCTCGACATACACAAACAAGAAAAAGATTTCGACGTCGCTTACAAATGTATTAAGGGAAGAAAGTAGCTTCCAGAAGTGTGATAACTGGGAATCTTACTTCCGAATTATAGAGAAATATCGCTATACCATTTGCCTAATAAGATATTATCAATGGAAACAGTGTTGAAGATAGTGGAAAAGCCGATAAGTCCAGCAACTGATGAACACCAGGGAGGTTTCAGAAAAGCCAGAACATTCGCAGAACAATTCTTGAATTTGAAACTGATAATTGCCTAATAACATCAGGAGCAAGATTTTAGTGCTCAGATTCATGGGCGAAAAAAAAAACATATGATTTAATAGATAGAATACCATTTTTCAAAATTTTGAAGGCGATGACTTGGACATAACTAAGACGACACCTAACCTCAAGTTCAGAAGAGCACTATCACGTCCTCAGCATCAGAAAAGGGGACGCCCTCTCCACATTACTCTTCAACTGAGTGTGATAAAGCGATCACAGAATGGTGTAGATAAATGACAATATTGTTTGGAATGTGAGTGCAGTACAAGAGAAATACAATGCCGATAAGCTGTTTGGTGTTTGCAGGCGATATTGTGATCATATTGGAATTGTTAGAAGCGGCCACTAACCAAACGGTCCACTCGGCTAAGGTAGAATATCACGGATATTAAGACAGTTCCTACATGTGTGAAAAATGGAGAAGGTAGTGAGATATAATAACTAGAAGAGTAGGCAAGACTATGACTGAGAAGAAATGAAGTTATCTGAGCATGAATAAGATAAAAAAAGAAGAGAGGAAGATTGGGTTTAACGTTCCGGACTGAAGCGCCTAGAACCGCTCGGCCACCGCGGCCGTCACATCGAGATCATTGGAGACGGAGCACAAGTTAGGATGTGACACGGATGGGGAAGAAAATCGGCGGACCTTTTCAAGGGAACCATTCCGGCGTTTGCCTGGAGCCATTTAAGGAAATCACGGAAAAACCTAAGTCTGGATGGCCGGAGGCGGGTTTGAACCATCGCCCTGCGGATGCGAGTCCAGTGTGCTAGCCACTGATCCGCCTCGCTCGATAGTAAGATAAAATCCGTGTATAAACTAACTATGAACATTCATAACAGAAGAACCATTCGATCAATTAAAATCAAGACATTACCAAACATGAACGCAGCAGGAAATCTCGACGAAGAATAGACGATTCATGAAAAGAAAACGAGAGAACCTAGAAGTGTGCGCTAAAGAGCCAAAGAAACTGGAACATCTGCCTAATATTGTGTAGGGCCCCCACGAGAACGCAGAAGTGCCGCAACACGACGTGGCATGGACTCGACTTATGTCTGAAGTGCTGCTAGAGGGGGGGGGGGGGGGGAATCTCTTCTGAACACCAAGTTGCAAGGCATCCCAGATATGATAAATAATGTTCATGTCTGTGGAGTTTGGTAACCATTGGTAGTGTTTAAACTCGGAAGAATGTTCGTGGAGCCACCTTGTAGCAATTCTGGACGCATGGGGTGTCTCATTGTACTGCTGAATTGCCGAAGTCCGTCGGAATGCACAATGAACATCAACCGGTGCAGATGATCAGACAGGATGCTTACGTACGTGTCACTTGTCAGGGTCGTGGAGAAGAAACATCACTCCAAATGCACGCGCCCCACACCATTACAGAGCCTCCACCAGCTTGAACAGTCGCCTGCTGACATCCAGGGTCCATAGATTCATGAGGTTCTCTCCATACCCGTTCGCGTCCATCCGTTCGATACAATTTGAAACGAGACTCGTCCGAACAGGAACATGTTTCCAGTCATAGCAGTCCAATTTGGGTGTTGTCAGGCGATGCGTAAAGCTTTGTGTCGTGCAGCCATCAAGGGTACACGAGTGGGCCGTCGGCTCCGAAAGGCCATGTCGATGATGTTTCGTTGAGTGGTTCGCATGCAGACACTTGTGATTGTCCCAGTGTGAGAAACTACAGCAATTTTCTGCCACGATTCTTTTCAGTCGTCGTTGGTCCCGTTCTTGCAGGATCTTTTTCCGGCCGCAACGATGTCGGAGATTCGGTTTCACCCGATTCCTGATATTCACGGTACACTCATGAAATGGTCGTATGGGTAAATCCCCACTTCATTGTTGCCTCGGAGATGCTGTGTAACATCGCTCGTGTGCCGACTATAACGCCACGTTCAAACTCATTTAAATGTTGATAACCTGCGATGGTAGGAGCAGTAGACTATCTAACAACTGCGCCAGACACTTGTTTTCTTATATAGACGTTTCCGAGCGCAGCGCCGTATTCTGCCTGTTTACATATCTCTGTATTTGAATAAGAATGCCTTTACCAGTTTCTTTGGCGCTTCAGTGTATATCCGTATAAAAAGAACTATGTTGTCTGGAAACATATGTAGAATGGAACAGAATGAATTGACGCATCAGATACTGCTGTTTCTTGTGAACGATAAACGGAAAGTGTGTTGGATTCAAGAGGTAAATATGAATTTGAAAGAAATGGGAAGCAGAGAGTGACAACACTGTACCTTTCAAATCGACTATTGAGACTGACACAAATTTGAAGAACAGAATTAACCCAGAGTGAACAGATAATGGAGCCGTGGTCCCCTCCACTCGCGGTTGCAGTACCGTACTGTTGCTACAGCAGCATATTGAAGATACTGAAGCTGCAATTATAATCACATACGACAGTTATTCCATATTGGTTAGTTTTCCTTTCTCGCTAGTATACGCACGTGCATAAGATGAGGTACAGTTACTGTGGCCGTATCCCCAACTGAAAAGCAGACTTTCGCCGTAGCGGCGTTGAATGTAATGCCAGCGAGTGAATGTGTCTGGCAAGAGATGACGTGGTACTCCCAGTTGCACAAATAGACTGCTTCGCAGCAGTTTACTCATTTCCGGAGAATTGTTTCCGCAGTTCGTTGCAAGACGGATTCCTCCCGATCAGCACAAAGAGCGTCGCGCAGAGGAGGAGCATGCTTCACGTGTTTATCGCAGGATGAAAGAGGTGTGTCAGAGGGCAGTGTCCTGCATTGTGCACCATATTCCTGGAGGCGGGACGTGTGTGTAAAAATTAGGAATACGCCACGCCCTGGGCCTGTGCACGTTGGCACCACCAATGTCACAGTTTCGGCCGTAGAGGAGCTCATAAGAACGAATCGTCAGATCACTACACGAGACACTGCTGTTGAACTCTCGATGTGCGAATCAACGTGCATCGGATAATCCACGAGAAGCTTCGTAACGGCCAAGTTCGTGCACAGTCGTGCCGAAGCACCTTTCAGAAAATCAGAAAACGGCGATAATGCATGCTTGCCTGACCACGCTATTGAGGTACGTGGAACAAGGAACGGATTCCATTGCTCGGCTTGTGCCATGTGATGAAACGCGGCGTCACCACTTCGACCTGGCGTCCAAATGGGTGAGAATGGACTGGCGCCATCCTAACTCCCCTCGTTCAAAAATGCCCACTCTGTCCCGAAGGACGGAAAAGTGATTCTCAGTTTCCTTTCGACGACGCAGGGCCTCTACTCATCGACCGGCTACCACTGGGTGCAACAGTTAACGCTGAACAGGAATGCAGCACGTGGCTGAAGCTGAGACATGCCGGTAAAAACAAACGCGGGGACCAGCTCTCGAATGGGACGGAGCATCTCCTGAGCAACACTAGGCCACATGTGACCAAGAATACCCTCGAGTTCCTTCAAGAATTTCGATGGGAGATTTTGGAATATACTATTTACAGCCCTGATATCTCCCCAAGTGACCTGCATATCTTCGGCCCTTAAAACAATCACTTGAAGGTCAGGGTTTCAGCTGTGACAAGGAAGTGCAGGAACCGTAAAAAACTGGATCCGTCGTGAATCAAGGGGTTTCTACGTTGAGGCATCCTCTCCCTTCGTACGCGGTGCAATCAATGTGTCAATATCAGTGGCAGTTATGTAGAGTTATAATTGTTCTACATGAAGTGCGATTAGAATATTTTCACTAGTAGTGTCCTTCTAATTTGGGCGTATCTTATATACCAAGGTGACAAAAGTCATGGGATGCATGCTCGTATCGTGTCGGACGTTCGTTTTCCCAGCGTAGTGCAGCAGCTCAACGTTGCATGGACTCAACAAGTCATTGGACTTCCCCTGCAGAAATATTGAGCCACGATACCTCTATAACCCTCCATAATTGCGAAAGTGTAGCAGATGTAGGATGTTGTGCTCGAATTGATCTCTCGATTATGTCCCATAAATGTTCGATGGGATTCATGAGAAGCCAAATGATGCAGTCGAATTGTCCAGAATGTTCGTCAAACCAACCGCGAACATTTGTAACCTGGTGACATGGTGCACTGCCATCCATAAAAATTCCATCGTTGTTTGGGAACACGAAGTCAATGAATGACTACAAATAGTCTCCAAGTAGCCGAACGTAACCATTTCCAATCAAGGATCAGTTCAGTTGTACCAGAGGACCCAGTCTATTTCACGTAAACAAAAGTCCACACCGTCACGGAGCCACCACCAGATCGCACAGTGTCTTCCTGACAATCCTGGTCCAAGGCTCCGTGAAGTCTGCATCACAGTCGAACCGTACAGTCAGCTCTTGCCAACTGAAACAGGGCTCATCTGACCAGGCCACGGTTTTACAGTCGTCTGAGGTCCAACCGATATGGTCACGAGCTCAGGAGTAGCAGTGCATGCGGTGTCATGCTGTTAGTAAAGGCATTTGGATCTGCCGTCTGCTCCCAAGCCCATTAAGGGGCTCCGGAAAGTCTCAAAATCATGAAAAGTTCAAATTTTACTGTTTTGCGTTTTCTGAATCTGCAGACTATTACCTTTTAGTAGATATATAATTTATTCAATTCCGAAGACTACAACTATTTTTAAATTTTTTTTGAAATGTGTTCTACATGGGCGTGACCCACTGTGGCGCTCTTAAACTGCTGTCAAATGGTGTTATTATTAACGTCCGTGTTCATCAGGTACATAATGGAGGTGATAAAACCTATTTTCAGAGACTTAGCAGCACCTGAACTGTTGAAAAAGTGTATTCACGGAAAAACTCAAAACCCCAATGAAAGTGTAAATAGTGTTATATGGTCGAGAATCCCCAAGACTGTATTTGTTGGAATAGAAACACTTCACTTTGGTGTGTATGATGCTGTTACGACTTTCAATGATGGCAACATTGTAAGGTGTAAGGTATTTAGAAATATGGGAATGAAGATAGGTTCTAACATGGTACGAGCGATGCTTGCTTTAGACAAGGAACGCCTTCAGGCTGCAGACAGGGCTGTAAAGAGTCTAGAAATACAAGCAAGAGTAAACAGGAGGAGGAACAAGAGGAAGCTGGAGGAGGAGTTTGCAGAGGATGAAGATAATCCATCCTATGGACCTGGGATGCACTAAAAAGTTAATCCAATCTTTGTCGCTCGATTCCCAAAACTTTTATTTTCTCATACTAATTACATGTTTTCTAAGGATCTTCCAAACATATTTGTTTCAAACTTTCAGTAAATGTTACACAGCCTTTTTCCAAAACACTGTATATTTTTGAATATATAAATAAAAAATTGCAAAAAATGTTGTGAATTTTCATTATAATTGAAAAAAAATCATCTTTAATAACTGAACTAAAATTTTGTAAAATCCCTGTGTTAAGTTGTAGCTCATATTCCAATAAATAATCTGTAAAAAGTTCAACTTCCTACCTCAAATACTTTGTGAGGAAAGATGTAATTTATAAGCGTTATTTTAACATTGCAAGTATAGGGCGTTCCGGAGCCCCTTAACACCAAATTGCTCTGCACTGACCTACCTGCACTATCCTACTTGCGGTTATTTCACACATTATTGCTTGTCTGTTAGCACTATCAACTATACGCAAATGCCGCTGCTCTCGGTCTTTAAGTGAAGGCCGTCGGCCGCTGCGTTGCCCTTAGTGGGAGGTAATGCATTTAGTTTGGTACTCTCGGCACACTCTTGACACTGTGGATTTTGGAATATTGATTTATCTAACTATTCCAGAAATGGAAAGTCCCATGCGTCTAGCTCCAACTACCATTCCGCGTACAAGGGCTGTTAACTCTCGTCGCGAGGCCGTAATCACGCGGAAACGTTTCCACGTGAATCACTTGAGTACAAATGGCAGCTCCTCCAGTTCAGTGCCCTTTTATACTTTATACACGATACTGTCACTATCTGTACATGAGCGTATGACTTTGGCACCCCAGTCTATCTTGTAACAAGAGCTTCCACGTTTCCACAGTTTTTTTTCCTTCTTACAACCACACTGTCGTATTAATATTTTTGTACAGTAAGTGGAAAGAATTGTTTATTATCTAGTCGGTTCTTTGCCATGCTATAATTAATCTGGAATTTATTAGGAAACTCGAGGCAGTCGTAAGCACAATTCCCGATGTTATTCGTCACTCAGTATGTGAAGGAATTTTTTGCAGTGCCGTAATTCACAAGAACGTGGACAGAGGCACGAAAGGCCGCCGGATGTCGCGTTTCGTTCGGCGCTCGCATTTCAGCGGAGCGTTTATCTGACGCCCACCTCGCGCCGCGGCAGCGCGCCTGCCAAAGCCGACGTGGCGTGCGGAGCGGCCGGCGGGGTGGTGGCCGTGCTCGGTGCGGCGTGCCATCGCGCCTCCCACGCCTCCCTCAAATATTCAGCGCTGCGCTGCGCTGGCTGCTCCTCAAAGCGAGGTGCTGCCGCCGACTGCGATTACGTTTCGGTGAAATGTAACCAGCACGCTTCACAACCTGCAGCTGCTAAAAGCCTCTGACCCTGCCTACGTAGGAACTTACGAATTTCGTAAACCAGAGCCGAAAGTTATTTTTCGCGCCCAAATTAACTGTGGCAACTACGCATTCATTATCTACATCTACATCTACATCTACATCTACATGGTTACTCTGCAATTCGCACTTAAATGCCTGGCAGAGTAATAATAGAACCCAGTACGTTGTCTTCGATGGTGAGTGTTCATCGGAGGTGAGGGTATCATCTGGAGTGCCCCAGGGAAGTGTGGTAGGTCCGCTGTTGTTTTCTATCTACATAAATGATCTTTTGGATAGGGTGGATAGCAATGTGCGGCTGTTTGCTGATGATGCTGTGGTGTACGGGAAGGTGTCGTCGTTGAGTGACTGTAGGAGGATACAAGATGACTTGGACAGGATTTGTGATTGGCGTAAAGAATGGCATCTAACTCTAAATATAGATAAATGTAAATTAATGCAGATGAATAGGAAAAAGAATCTCGTAATGTTTGAATACTCCATTACCAGTGTAGCGCTTGACGCAGTCACGTCGATTAAATATTTGGGCGTAACATTGCAGAGCGATATGAAGTGGGACAAGCATGTAATGGCAGTTGTGGGGAAGGCGGAGAGTCGTCTTCGGTTCATTGGTAGAATTTTGGGAAGATGCGGTTCATCTGTAACCGAGGCCGCTTATAAAACACTAATACGACCTATTCTTGAGTACTGCTCGAGCGTTTGGAATCCCTATCAGGTCGGATTGAGGGAGGACATAGAAGCAATTCAGAGGCGGGCTGCTAGATTTGTTACTGGTAGGTTTTATCATCACGCGAGTGTGACGGAAATGCTTCAGGAACTCGGGTGGGAGTGTCTAGAGGAAAGGAGGCGTTCTTTTCGTGAATCGCTACTGAGGAAATTTAGAGAACCAGCATTTGAGGCTGACTGCAGTACAATTTTACTGTCGCCAACTTACAATTCTCGGAAAGACCACAAAGAGAGATTAGGGCTCGTACAGAGGCATATAGGCAGTCATTTTTCCCTCGTTCTGTTTGACAGTGGAACAGGGAGAGAAGATGCTAGTTGTGTTACGAGGTACCCTCCGCCACGCACCGTAGGGTGGATTGCGGAGTATGTATGTAGATGTAGATTTAGATGTAGAGGGTTCATCGAACCATTTTGATACTACTTGTCTACCATTCCACTCTCGAATGGCGCTTGGGAAAAAGGAACACCTAAATCTTTCCGTTCGAGCTCTGATTTCTCTTATTTTATTATAATGATCATTTCTTCCTACGTAGGTGGGTGTCAACAAAATATTTACGAATTCTGATGAGAAAGTTGGAGATTGAAATTTCGTAAATAGCGTTCAGTAAGTAATAGAGCCTCGAGTGTTATTATTGCGTTGGTGCAGAAGTTCGTAGCGTTTTTCCGTACATTTAATAAACACAACAACTACACATGACAGTGGCTTTAGTCATCAGTAACATATCCTCCTTCACTTTTTACAATAGTCTTACAACACTGGCGTAATTTTGTGACTTGGCAGCTGTAGAAATCACCTGGATCTGAGGCGAAGAAGTCGTCGAGCCACGTTCGGAGCGCTTTTTCAAAATGTTCAAATCTGTGAATTCTTAAGGGACCAAACTGCAGAGGTCATCGGTCCCTAGACTTCCACACTACTTAAACTAACGTATGCTAAGAACAACACCTACACTTATGCCCGAGAGAGGACTCGAACCTCCGGCGGGAAGGGCCGCGCAGTCAGTGACTTGGCGCCCCTGACCGCGCGGCCACACCGCGCGACAGCGCTTTTTCAACTGGAGATGAAGTTCCTCGAAGGCTGTTCAATAGAGAGCGGGAAAGGTGAAAATCTGACGGTGCAATATCAGGTGAATAAGGTGGGTGCGGAATGAGTTCCCAAACCAACTCATGCATAGTGTTTTTATCAGTCTAGCAGAATGAGTGTGGGCGTTATTGTAAACTAGCATAAGTTCGCGCTGTGTTCCTGGTCGTTGTTCTCGGATTGCGTCTGGAAGACGTTTCATTCGTTGACAATAAATGTCAGCAGTGATAGTTATACCTCGGAGAAGCAATTCGTAGTACACCATACCGTCGCCGTTCCACCAGATAATAACAATATTTTTTATGGATGCGCACACGTCTTTTCACTGGGAGTTGTTACTTTGTTTGGGCTCAAACATTCCTTATATTAACACATAGAGCTCAGCCACACGTAACGATACGGAATGGGAATGGTCGATGTTGTTCAGTAGCCAGTTGATGACTAGCAAGCAGCTACTCGCCGATTTTTGTGATTCTGGGTCAGAGCATGCGGTACCCATACATCCGTTTCTTGAACCTTCCCCATTGCATGCAAATGTCGCACGACCGTGGAAAGAGCACAGTCGATCGCACTTGCCAGGTGTCGAGTATTAGTGTGGATTAATGCGTTTAAACTGTGGTGTCACCGCCAGATACCACACTTGCTAGGTGGTAGCCTTTAAATCGGCCGCGGTCCGTTGGTATACGTCGGACCCGCGTGTCGCCACTATCAGTGATTGCAGACTGAGCGCCGCCACACGGCAGGTCTAAAGAGACTTCCTAGCACTCGCCCAGTTGTACAACCGACTTTGCTAGCGATGGTTCACTGACAAAATACGCTCTCATTTGCCGAGACGATAGTTAGCATAGCCTTCAGCTACGTCATTTGCTACGACCTAGCAAGGCGCCATTACCAGTTACTATTGATACTGAATAATGTACCGTCCAGAGCGACGTTCACCATTAATGTATTAAAGTTAAGTATTCCACCAGCTACGTCCGTTTTTCTAAATTCTAATTTCCTTGTCCTGTTCCAGACCTCACGCCAGCCTGCGTGAGCTAAAACGCGTGCCTTTCGGCTTCCTCTAGTAACACGGTGTTGGCTCTCCTGCCAACCCACAACATAAACGATCTTCATTAGACCTCGAAGGTCTTGCTGAACGCTGAGAGTCACTAATGTCAAAACGATCTTCCTTAAAATGAGAAAACCATTTTATTGCTGTGCTCTGTCCAATGGGATTATCCTCATACACGGCCGAAATGTTTCTGGCCACCTCCGCTACTGTCACCCCTCTATTGAACTCAAACAGATGACTATGTCGGAAATGTTCCGATTTCTTCAGTTAGCATTTCATTTTCTAGTGTCTATATCTCCAGGTAGTATATCCAAATGACAAAATGACAATATATAAACTAAAATAGCAACAGTGAAGAACAAATAAAAAATTATGGTCGATAAATGAACCTGTAGCAACGAGAATACCAATACGCAAACAAAAACGCTACGAACTTATTACTATTAATTACTTATATTGGTTATACAGTATGTGTAAAGTATGTTGGAATTCGCTTAGTGTTCTCATTTTGAAACACTTTATGAATAAAATCCGGGCATTTCCTGTGATGCCATTTATCTGCCTCGAGAAAAGCAGGCAGTTCCTAGCTGCAACACTTTCCCTATGTGTTAAATTTTTAAAATCAGGTTATACCTCTTAATCAGTAGATCATGACAGGTTTTTAAATTTTTATATTCAATAATTACCAGGAAAATTGAAAATCAAATTTTGGTTGCCCCTTTAAGCTGCCAGATAGGCATCTTACAGCTTGTACTGCGTTATTGGAAAGCAATTTGCTGTCCCTCCTAGCACTAGTCAGACTCATTTTCTCTGGCGTTTCGGCAGATATTGGGAATTTAGTTTTTCTTGATTTGTAGCTGGAGTCATTCCAAAGAATAGCACTCATGAGGCCTTTCCATGCTACGCCTAGCGTGAGAAAGTGTCGGTTTGTTCCCAAGTATAAACAAAATGATCTATGAACTGGAACTTTATGTGCCTATTCGATAGAGCGGTCCGAAATTAGTGTAGCGCTATATTCCTTTTATCGTTATGTATGAACAGGAACATGTTTTTAAAAAAAGTATTGCAGTAGCAAATGAGCAGTGTTGCTGCAAGGCAGTAGCAGTCAACGTGGGCCATGGCAGCTACAGTACTGCTTATTTAAGGTGTTTTAACGTTCTGTTAACAGATATCTGTCGACGCTGGGCATAATATGGAAGATGTGATGAGAAATGTTTTTGAGCTGTCTTCAGCTACACATTAGAGAAATGAAATTGCAATTATGTGCCGAAATACCAAAGAAAATGCGCCTGACGAGTCTAAGGAGGAGAGGGTTGATTCAGCAGTTGCCCTTACCTTTGGGTGTTATGCAACCTGCAAAGCCTTCAATAAGCACCCGCGAGATTTTCATATTCTCCTGCTAGCTATGTGCAGTCTATTAATCTTACAGAAAAAAATGAGCAGCACCTTTTTGTAGGAAATTTAATGTAGTTAAATTTTATACTGTGATACGTTTTCGATGGGCGCCACAGTTTTCTAGTTTTTCAAGAAAAACGCATTTAAAGATCAGTTTTGTACGTTTTTCTCGAATAATTCAGAAACTACAGCCTCTAGGGGAAATAGATAGCAATATAAAATTTAACTACATTAAATTTCCTACGGAAAGATCCTGGTCATTTGCGCATGGCGTGGGAGAAAATATAAAAAAATGCTCTGAGCACTATGCGACTTAAATTCTGAGGTCATCAGTCGCCTAGAACTTAGAACTAATTAAACCTAACTAACCTAAGACATCACACACATCCATGCCCGAGGTAGGATTCGAACCTGCAACCGGAGCGGTCGCTCGGCTCCAGACTGTAGCGCCTAGAACCGCACGGCCACTCCGGCCGGCGCAGAAAATATAAAAGTCTTACCTGTGGTATTCAAAGGTGTTGCAGGTTGCATAAAGCCTGTAGAGACAGGCAGTTGAATGACGTTTTTATATTAATGTTAACTATTAATGTTAACTATTCAACATCCCATTAGAACTACTGACGGCCTTGGGAGAGCCAGTCCTGACAAAACTCTACCATCTGGTGAGCAAGATGTATGAGACAGGCGAAATACTCTCAGACTTCAAGAAGAATATAATAATTCCAATCACAAAAAAGCAGGTGTTGACAGATGTGAAAATTACCGAACTATCAGTTTAATAAGTCACAGCTGCAAAATACTAACGCGAATTCTTTACAGACGAATGGAAAAACTGGTAGAAGACGATCCTCGGGGAAGATCAGTTTGGATTCCGTAGAAATGTTGGAACACGTGAGGCAATACTGACCTTAGGACTTATCTTAGGAGAAAGATTAAGGAAAGGCAAACCTACATTTGTAGCAATTGTAGACTTAGAGAAAGCTTTTGATAATGTTGACTAGAATACTCTCAAATTCTAAAGGTGACAGGGGTAAAATACAGGGAGCGAAAGGCTATTTACAGTTTGTACAGAAACCAGATGGCAGTTATAAGAGTGGAGGGGCATGAAAGGGAAACAGTGGTTGGGAAGGGAGTGAGACAGGGTTGTAGCCTCGATGTTATTCAATCTGTGTATTGAGCAAGCAGTAAAGGAAACAAAAGAAAAATTTGGAGTAGGTATTAAAATCCATGGAGAAGAAATGAATAGTTTGAGGTTCGCCGATGACATTGTAATTCTGTCAGAGACAGCAAAGGACTTGGAAGAGCAGTTGAACGAAATGGACAGTGTCTTGAAAGGAGGATATAAGATGAACATCAACAAAAGCAAAACGAGGATAATGGAATGTAGTCGAATTAAGTCGGGTGATGCCCAGGGAATTAGATTAGGAAATGAGACAATTAAAGTAGTAAAGGAGTTTTGCTATTTGGGGAGCAAAATAACTGATCATGGTCGAAGTAGAGAGGATATAAAATGTAGACTGGCAATGGCAAGGAAAGCGTTTCTGAAGAAGAGAAATTAGTTAAAATCGAGTACAGATTTTAAGTGTCAGGAAGTCGTTTCTGAAAGTATTTGTACGGAGTGTAGCCATGTATGGAAGCGAAACATGGACGATAAATAGTTTGGACAAGAAGAGAATAGAAGCTTTCGAAATGTGGTGCTACAGGAGAATACTGAAGATTAGATGGGTAGATCACATAACGAATGAGGTGAGGTATTGAATAGAATTAGAGGGAAGAGGAGTTTGTGGCACAACTTGACAAGAAGAAGGGATCGGTCGGTAGGGCATATTCTGAGGCATCAAGGGATCACCAATTTAGTATTGGAGGGCAGCGCGGAGGGTAAAAATCGTAGAGGGAGGCCAAGAAATGAAGACACTAAGCAGATTCAGAAGGACGTAGGCTGCAGTACGTATTGGGAGATGAAGAAGCTTGCACAGGATAGAGTAGCGTGGAGAGCTGCATCAAACCAGTCTCAGGACTGAAGACCACAAGAACAACAACAACAAGAATTCCTTGTAAGTGGCAGTATTGTTTCCAGCAAGAAGGCCAGTAGAAAGTCTGGGCTGCTGATGCCGCTATTGGCGTCGCAGGCGAGGCGGCGCACTCACGTTGTACTCGTCGCGGAACTCGTTCTCCATGCGGGAGAGGCGCCGCACCTCCCACGAGAGCTCGAAGGCGGTGAGCAGCGGGTCCCGGGAGGAGAGCGCGATCAGCGACGAGGCGGTGAGGGCGCGGTAGGCGTTGATGCGCGCCTGCGAGTGCCGCAGCGAGTCCGCCTCGCTCGACACCACGCACTCGTCGCAGCCGCACCTGCCGACAGGCGGAACACGGCGCCGGCCGTCTGTCACACTGGCCGGCTCTCTGCGCTGTACTGCGTTCACCAGAACAATAAATCTCATGTAAACGTTACACTATGTTTCCTGAATGAGATTTTCACTGTGCAGCGGAGTGTGCGCTGATATGAAACATCGTGGCAGATTAAAACTGTGTGCCGGACCGAGACTCGAACTCGGGACCTTTGCCTTTCGCGGGCAAGTGCTCTACCATCTGAGCTACCCAAGCACGACTCACGCCCCGTCCTCACAGCTTTACTTCTACCAGTATCTCGTCTCCTACCTTCCAAACTTTACAGAAGCTCTCCTGCGACCCTTTAGAACTAGCACTCCTGAAAGAAAGGATATTGCGGAGACATGGCTTAGACAGAGCCTGGGGGATGTTTCCTGAATGCGATTTTCACTCTGCAGCGGAGTGTGTGCTGATGTGAAACTACCTGGAAGATTAAAACTGTGTGCCGGACCGAGACTCGAACTCGGGATCTTTGCCTTACGCGGGCAAGTGCTCTACCATCTGAGCTACCCAAGCACGACTCACGCCCCGTCCTCACAGATTTACTTCTGCCAGTATCTCGTCTCCTATCTTCCAAACTTTACAGAAACTCTCCCGTGAGGTCGGAGTGTGAGTCGTGCTTGGGTAGCTCAGATGGTAGAGCACTTGCCCGCGAGTTAGAGTCTCGGTCCGGTACACAGTTTTAATCTGCCACGAAGTTTCACATCAGCGCACATACCTCTGCAGAGTGGAAATCTCATGCTGGAAATATCCCCTAGGCTGTGGCTAAGCCATGTCTCCACAATATCCTTTCTTTCAGGAGTGCTAGTTCTGCAGGTTCGCAGGAGAGATTCTGTAAAGTTTGGAAGGTAGGAGACGAGGTACTGGCAGAAGTAAAGCTGTGAGGACGGGGAGTGAGTCGTGCTTGGGTAGCTCAGATGGTAGAGCACTTGCCCGCGAAAGGCAAAGGTCCCTAGTTCGAGTCTCGGTCCGGCACACAGTTTTAATCTGCCAGGAAGTTTCGTTACACTATGTTTTCTTTCGCGTTTGCTGGAACCCCACTGGATTTCGTTTCACGTGTCACGACACCGAAGCAGTTTCGACTAGAGTCAAGTATGATAGTGATGATACATTTTATGCTGTGCGTTACGCCTGCATCGACACAGAGATAATACGGGCAACAGCTTTATCGGCACGTTTAACTTTGACAGCACTGGCCAGGCAACTCATCCAACTAACCTGCAGTGATGTGTAAAGCTGCAGTAAAGGCGTGAAAATAGACGAGCTGAGAGCAATATAGCTGTGAACGTTATTTAATTTTTAAACAGAAGCAAACAATATCTGGCAAAGCTCAGGCGATACGCTTCTTAAGTGACCGGATTTAAAACAAGAGTGATGAAATCTCCTGATTTTAAAAAGGGTAATTTTTCCGCATGAGTTATGTGCGGCTTAAGGCCACACTGCTGGGATTTCACCACGTAGTTAAATATTAAAGCCTCTGAAAGTATTACAGTCAGTCGTCTGGTAATCTCTGAACTCCTTCCACATCGGACTCTGAGGAATACATTCAGTATTGCTACGCTGATAACTAGGCGGTCATCAACAGAATCCCAAGGCACCAGAAACTCCATATTTCCCCCTCCTCTTTTATGACGTGCTGTTCTCAATTTTGCCATCGATCGCCAGTGACGTGTCACGAAGCTTCGGTCACTACTTTCAGTACGTTTGGCAGCTTAAATGTCTTGTTATTTATCGCGACAAGTCCCTTAACTTGGCTCCAGATCAATTCTATTGGGTTCAGACTGCAGTATTAAGGCGAAAACTGTAAAAATGAAGCTCTGTGTGCTCGACACCGTGAAAAATATTGTTCTCCATGTTTCTACGAAGCTTCTCACTCAGGCTCGTATGAGACCACATCTGTCCTACAAAGCGATGGGCATAATCAAACAAACAATATTTGATTCTTCATTTTTCTCCAAAAAAATTTAATTGTGTAATGTTTTCTTAACTTCAACAATCATATATAAAATGTCGATAAATAAGAATGTGTATTTGTGATGAAAACCAGAATTTTTCGTGTGGAAGGTAATTAGACGCTAGAAGACATGCATTTTTCTTTAAAAATGATGTTTAAGTATAAGGTAACTACCAAACATTTGATGAATTTCATATTTAAATGATTTAGGTATTCAGACCGACGAAAAAAAATGATACACCGCGAGTTGTTAACCGCCGCCCGCAACCACCCACGATTTCCCATCTGCGACGCTACCAATTACGCCACGCATGTTGTATGTAGGCTGTTTATGTTTTCTTATTGGCAACGTTACGTAGCGCTCTGTATGAAAATCACTGGCTGTGCTGTGTGCAGTCTGTGGCTAGTTTGCATTGTTGTCTGCCATTGTAGTGTTGGGCAGCTGGATGTGAACAGCGCATAGCGTTGCGCAGTTGGAGGTGAGCCGCCAGCAGTGGTGGATGTGGGGAGAGAAGTGGCGGAGTTTTGAAATTTGTCATGAACTGCTATATACATTATGACTTTTCATGACTACTAAGGTAAATACATTGTTTGTTCTCTATCAAAATCTTTCATTTGCTAACTATGCCTATCAGTAGTTAGTGCCTTCCGTAGTTTGAATCTTTTATTTAGCTGGCAGTAATGGCGCTCGCTGTATTGCAATAGTTCGAGTAACCAAGATTTTTGTGAGGTAAGTGATTTGTGAAACGTATAGGTTAATGTTAGTCAGGACCATTCTTTTGTAGGGATTTTTGAAAGTCAGATTGCGTTGCGCTAAAAATATTGTGTGTCAGTTTAAACACAGTCATGTATAAATGTTCTAAGGGGAAGTTTCATATGTCGACCCTTAGCCGAGGGTACCTCACTGGAATCTTCTGATTTTTTCTTGTAGTTTGTGTAATTAGTGTAGCTTTTGACCAACATTGTTTCAATAAGTGTGTGCATTTGATATCTTTTTTGTTGTAATTATGAAAAATTTTATCAAATCATTATTGGCCACTGTCCAAAACAATTTGTAAAATTTTTTGTGGGGAGCATGGGTGCTATGTATGTAGGCTGTTTATGTTTTCTTATTGGCAACGTTACGTAGCGCTCTGTATGAAAATCACTGGCTGTGCTGTGTGCAGTCTGTGGCTAGTTTGCATTGTTGTCTGCCATTGTAGTGTTGGGCAGCTGGATGTGAACAGCGCATAGCGTAGCGCAGTTGGAGGTGAGCCGCCAGCAGTGGTGGATGTGGGGAGAGAAGCGGCGGAGTTTTGAAATTTGTCATGAACTGCTATATACATTATGACTTTTCATGACTACTAAGGTAAATACATTGTTTGTTCTCTATCAAAATCTTTCATTTGCTAACTATGCCTATCAGTAGTTAGTGCCTTCCGTAGTTTGAATCTTTTATTTAGCTGGCAGTAGTGGCGCTCGCTGTATTGCAATAGTTCGAGTAACCAAGATTTTTGTGAGGTAAGTGATTTGTGAAAAGTATAGGTTAATGTTAGTCGGGACCATTCTTTTGTAGGGATTTTTGAAAGTCAGATTGCGTTGCGCTAAAAATATTGTGTGTCAGTTTAAACACAGTCATGTATAATTTTTCTAAGGGGAAGTTTCAATGTAAATTTAACACTTTTCCTTATTTTTATTACACAGTGTTTCTCGATAAACGTCAGAGCTGATTTTTCTCTGTAATCTTGAGAACAACATTAACAACAACTTGTTTCTCACCATTGACGGTGTTCCGCGTCCGTGTTTTACTACAAAACAGGAAGCAGTATCGTCCATTTTCACGATACGTAGGAACAGAGAGACTATCAGAGGGCAAATAGCGTTTAGACACTGTCACTGTACATGATTTTTGAAATAAAAATTACGTAGCTAAAGTATGATTAAGAAAAACGTTGATGGCTGTTAATACATCAAAATGTCTTAAAGTTTCATTTACAGTGACACAGTAATGATATATCTAACACATGAGTTGGACCTACTTCCAAGAGCGGAACAACACCATTGTACGAAAGCTGCGGCTACTGAGCAATCGTCATATTCCTACATTTTAATAATTCTACATTTATTCCATCAATATCAGTAGATTTTCTATGTTTAATTTCTCTTAATGGTTTATGAAGTTCTTCTATTGTTGCATGATAAACTTCAAATCATTGTCATTCTTTTCAGGCTAATCTACCTCTATTTTCGCTCAATAATGTAGGTATTTTTAGCGCTGAACCCACTCGTCCTCTATTCTCACTGTATCTTTTTCTGATGTGGTAATAATATACCTGAAGAGTTTTAAATGGTCATGATAAATATGAACTCCATTGCGCTACAGATATTTAACAGATGACAATGTAAATTATGTTACCATGTTTTATATAAACTGTGTTTAGCGCTTTAAAAATTTTAAAGTTGTAGAAGAGACATGAGTTTTTCGCCGCAGAGCACGTGACTGGGGGTTGCTAGGGGGGGTGGCGAGCGGCTAGTGATTATGCTGGAGCTTGGCAGGGGAGCATATGACCGTGTTTGCGAGCTTGAAGGAATTTATATGCCAGAGAGAAATTGATTAAACAGAACTAAGAGTGTTACGAAGGTGCGAATTGGCACTCATGGACAGAAAAATATGTAAAGCTAAATTATACAGACGCGCCACAAAAATCTATAATAGTTTAAAAGTTATTGTTGCCTTGAAAATTGTAAATTTATGAAAGTTCAAAAGCTAATATATCGGCAATGCTTTGGCCGATTAATATGAACAAAGTGTTTCCGGATGCGGTTGGCAGAGCTGCATCGAGCAATCATAGCCGATTTAGCTGAACATGTACCATTTTTGAATGAGAGGTCGGAATATGGGATTCGACTGAGAGAAATTGTGTTTTTCGTAATAAATAAATGTGAAGAGACGAACCTAGCGGCAGAGTTCTAAAGTTTAAAGGTGTAGATGAGTAATTAAGTATGTATTTTTATTTGTCTATTGATGTTTAGTATAAAAAATCCGGGAAAAGCAAAATCACGCCACAAGAACATTATTTGTGAAAAAATGGTAGCAGATACAAGAAAATTAGACTTTAAATTGTTATTGCCCGGAAAATTTCCATATTTTTCAATGTATCATGTGTGGTTTTATGTTTGGCTACAGAATATTCGTAATTTTTCTTGTCAAACGTTGTTTTGAGTTAGGCAGTCGTTTTGAGGGTGTCTAGGGCGGCCGGACATGCCGCCCACCTGGAGTTGGTATTGGGTTGTTAGCCACGATCGGAGACAAAAGACATGTTCGAAAACGATCAAATTGAGCGCAGTATGGTGGTTTAGGACAGCAGACAATAGAGTATTATTGTGAACTGTGAATAAACTGTCGAGCGCCGTGATCGCGAAATATGAATTTTATAGTGAAGTGTTGTAGCATCAGTTATTAACGGCCGCGATTGTGTAAAAGCCCCTCGGACTGCATTTTAAGTGTTTAGTCAATATACTGAAGACTATTCGTGGGAAAATAGAAATAAACTATTTGTTCAAATCGTAAATCAACGTGAGTGACTCAATATTTTAAATTTCACCGCAATACCTGCCTCCATTGTTTTTTGTGTTTTATTTTTTGTATTTTATTTCAGCTAGAAACTTGAGTTTACGACAGGTGTGTGCTAGCTCGCTATGACGAAAAACGTAGCCAAACATTGAGACCAGCCACGTCTGTGGGGCCGCTCAATTAAGCTAAGCTGAGTGTTGAGTGTAACAAATATTTTCGTGCCATAGCACGTGGGGCTCGAGCTAACTATTCAGACTAAACTAACTTTAACTTTTTTTTATCAAAAATCGGCGAACAGCACCAACACCAACTATATAAATATTTTCATCATTTTCAGAGAATTTTTACAGTGCGTAGTGCTTAGTACCGTCGTGACATGTGTATGCGAAAATGGGTGTAAATAATGAACGTGTGTATCTGAAGATGACTGCGTAATTCCCAGACTGAAGGGAAAAACAAGCCGTGCAGAAGCTAACATGCAAGTGCCAAAAATGGTTCCATACGTGGGATTCCCTTTTATCAACTTGACGCAGTTCCCAGCTTGAGACAAACCGTCTCTTGATCTAATGTCTGAAAGTGTGGGTGTGACAGAGAGAATATAGCAGGCTGACTGAGAATGACATTTTTTATTTCACCTTTTGGTGTACACTTCCCATTCGGTTGAGAAAGGGTTGTGGTGACGTGGGCACTGAGCGGCCTGCACCAGCACCGCCTCACCTGTGGCTGCGCCTACCTGACGTCATGAGGCATGGGCAGCGTGGCGCCGCGGTCCAGCAGGATCTTGAGGATCTCGTAGTTGTTCATGTGCGCCGCCAGGATGAGTGGCGTGATGTCGGGCGTGAAGGTCGACGAGGAGCGGTCCACTGCTTCCCAGCTCTGCCAACAGTAAGCGCCGTAGTCGCTTTAACGTGGCATTCTCCACTCTAGAACAGCAGGTAGGCCACTGCTTGCCAGCTCTATCTACAAGTTACTGGGGTGCTGAGTAGACACTCTAACATGGCCTACTTCACTCTACAGCAGTAGCTTACAACCTGGGAGCATTTGCACCGTTAGGATGGAAGAGCATTGTGAAATTTTCTGTGCGGTACGAACTAAAAGGGTGCGGTTGTGATGTTGTCGCTGTTTCGCTGGACTCTACTATTTATTAGATCGTTATCATGAGTCATGTGGTATCCACTTTTGAACAATGGAATCTTCCGGATTTTTCCATTCACTATGGGCTTCAGCTGTACGCATCCATTCTACTGCATGTGTCCTTATGTGAGATAATCGCTTTCCATTAGATTGTTACCTACATCCTTTTTTATCGCGTCCACTTTAGTAGGGAACACCTCCTCGTCACGTCCTCATCCACCTTCATTTTTGTGGTGTCACCGCCAGACACCACACTTGCTAGGTGGTAGCTTTAAATCGGCCGCGGTCCATTAGTACATGTCGGACCCGCGTGTCGCCACTGTCAGTATTTGCAGACCGAGCGCCACCACACGGCAGGTCTAGAGAGACGTACTAGCACTCGCCCCGTTGTACGACGACTTTGCTAGTGACTACACTGACGAAGCCTTTCTCTCATTTGCCGAGAGACAGTTAGAATAGCCTTCAGCTAAGTCCATGGCTACGACCTAGCAAGGCGCCATTCGCCTTACAGTGCTTGTATTTAAAAAGTCTCATTTGTATCGTCAAGAGCGATGTACCACAAGGATGAAGTAAAGTTAAGTATTAACGCAGCTACGTACTTTTCTGTATAGCATTCATCACGTATCCTGTTTCAGACCTCACGCCAGCCGGCGTGTGTGTACGCGTGCATTTCGGTTACCCGTCACTGTGGACTGGCTGTCTTGTCAGTCCACAACAATTTTATTTATTGCTGTTATGCAGTGAAGACCCAAAGAATCTGGTACACCTGCCTAATACCGTTTAGGGCCCACGCTAGCACGTAGGTGTGCTGCAACACGACGTGGCATGGACTCTACTAATGTCTGAAGTAGTGCCGGAGGGAATTGACGCCATGAATTCTGCAGTGCTGTCCATAAATTCGTAAGAGTACGAGGGGGTCGAGATCTCTTCTGTACAGAACGTTGCAAGGCATCCCAGATATGCTCAATAATGTTCATGTCTGGAGAGTTTGGTAGCCAGCGGAAGTGTTTAAACTCAGAGGAAGGTTCCTGGAGTCGCTATGTAGCAATTCTGGACGTGTGGTGTGTTGCATTGTCCCGCTGGCATTGCCCAAGTATGTCGGAATGCACAATGGACTCGAACGGATGCAGGTGATCAGACACGATACTTACCTACGTGTCACATGTCAGAGTCGTATCTGCACGTATCACTCCAACTGCACACGCCCCATACCATTTCAGAGCCTCCACCAGCTTGAACAGTCTCCTGCTGACATGCAGGTTCCATGGAGTCATGACGTTGTCTCCCTACCCGTACATGTCCATCCGCCCGACACAATTTGAAATGAGACTCGTCCGACCAGGCAAATTGTTTCCAGTCATCAATAGTCCAATGTCGGTGTTAGAGGGCAAAGGCGAGGCGTAAAGCTTTGTGTCGTGCAGTCATCAAGGGTACACGAGTGGGCCTTCGGCTCCGAAAGCCGATGTCGATACTGTTTCGTTGAATGGTTCTCACCCTAACACTTGTTGATGGCCCAGCATTGAAATTTGGAGCAATTTGCGGAAGGGATGGCGTTCTGTCACGTTGAACGATTGTCTTCAGTCGACATTGTCCCTTTCTTGCAGGACCTTTTTCCGGCAGCAGCGATGTCGGAAATTTGATGTTTTACCGGATTCCCGATATTCACGGTACACTCGTGAAATGGTCGTACGGGAAAATCCCCTATTCATCGCTATCTCGGAGATGCTGTGTCCCATCGCTCGAGCACCCACTATAACACCACATTGAAACTCACTTAAATCTTGATAAGCTGCCTTTGCAGCTGCAATAAAGGATCTAACAACTGCACCAGACACTCGTCTTACATAGGCGTTGCCGACCGCAGCGCTGCATTCTGCCTGACTACATATCTCTGTATTTGAGTACTCATCCCTATACCAGTTTCTTTGGAGCTTCAGTGTATTTACTTCTTCCACTCCAGTGTGTTCATGAACTATGTCTTTTTACTGCTGTCTCTGACAGCAATTCGCATGATGTACCCCTCCATTTATTTCTACTAACACTCAATTTTTAGTGGTATTCGCATTAAAAGTGTATGCCTCGTTACCATAAATAGAAGCTTGTGATACACACAGGTTGTAAACTTGCCTTTTAATAATATTGTTAGCTTTGTTTCAAAATACCTATTTTTAACCAAAGCCACCTCACTGCAGTTTCACTCTTTTGTTTACTTCATTTGCTCTCCATTCACGTGTAGCAGTCTGCATTTGTCGTTAGTAATGAATTCCACTGCCATCTATTATCTTGACTGGACAAAGCGGCAAGGAAATTCCTGAGTTTTAACACCATTTCCAACGAATAAATGAATATTTTCTGATAGTGAAATTCGAATCACAGAACAACTTCTGAGACACAAAAAAGAAATCACGACGAAAAAACTTTCAATAACACAGTAACTGAAATGTTTTGACAAGTGATTGGTAACGGTATCAGCGATTATCGGAATAAGCCTGAAGAATACGGATTCAGTTGGTTAACGCTAATAGATGTGAAAATGTGCTATCGGCTGTGGCATTAGTGGCAACAAAAGCGAGGAACTGAATGATCCTAGAGCTTGACTTTCAGATCTACATTAATTTTTGTCAAATCGAATACAGAAAAGCGTGTTAGAAATCAATAATAACGACTAACATGTTGACTTATTATTTTCTGTTTTAATAAAAATAACTTGCAACTTTAACTAAATACTATTTACATTTTACCATTTTAAAATTGAGAATGCAATTTTTTAAAATTTAAAGACTAGTTAGGTGCTAAACTTCGCTGGAGTTATTTTTTGGTGTTTGTTCTCGTGCGGGGTTAATTGTTTCACTAAGGTTAGCAACGACTGCTCTAGAAATTCCCCTTAGTAGAAGGAGGGGAGCGAACGAATCAGTGTCTGTAACGACCACAACAGTCTTGCTATGACTAGACCAGGATAACTGTGTTCCTGATGTGGATGGCAAACCTGTTGCTCATTTCTGTCCACTCTTTAGGAGGCATAGCCAAACACTGAACTCTAGGGTGCTCCTTGCAAGTTGCACCGCAAACAGCTCCTGTTTTCCTTCTAAGTATCCTCTTTTTTTGTCCGCATTGTACATTAGTTTATGCTGGTAAACTACAGAAAGGTAGACTAAGCGATGTCTGTAGTCGTCTACTTGCTTGTTGTGTGAAAAGCTCACAGAAAGTTCCAATACACTAGTGGGAGAGCCTGAAAGAAAGTCGTTATGCGTAACTGATACCTGTACTGGCACAAGACAGAGCCCGTGTTGCAATTCAAGCAAAATATCATACTGCTTCCTCCACTTTACTGTTACGACGAGACAGTCTAAGTGATTCCCCGGGGTACTCATAAAATTTCTTCCTACATACCACCTGCGATTGCAATATAAGTGAGGGGAAATTAATTCTGATGTGCTGTAATAAGCTCGCCAACCAGGAAATTAGTCATCCATAGAGAAATCCTTACAAGCATCATTTAATACACTGTAATTCTGCCCCTAGACTTGATAAGCACCTGCCTAGTAAGTGAGTCCACAAGGTTGCGCAGGTACGTCACATCCAAGTTAAGCCGCCAAATCAAACAACCAAATTGCGGGGACACCAATGTCGGAGCTGTACCCCCTGTTCCAACACGTCCCACAGATTTTCTGTGGGTTTCAAATCAGGTAATTGCAGGATAATCGAGACGTAATAAGGTGGGGCAGTTTTCAGCAAACCAGTCGCATATTCTTCCAGCCCGATGAGCTTCGCTGTTGTCGTCCTGAAAAACAGGGGGGGGGGGGGGGAGGGGCGCAATGGCCTCTTGCGTGGTTACCGACTGCGAATGTTCATTGGACGCAGTTCCCGTCGCAATTTGCGCTCGCTAGCAGGTTGGGATGGACGTTCAGTCACTGCCTGCGACAATTCCTATAGGGCTTTGAAGCGATTTTGAGTCACAAGCCGTGAAACGCGGCTCTTGTTTCTCTCCGTCAGGAACTTTTTCGACCACAATTCTCTCGTCGTGTTCAGTGACCACGTGTGTTACACCACTGCTTGTAGACACGTTGATCTGTCCGCCGCGAAACACCAAAAAATCCAGCAACTTCACACATTGCATGATCCATTTCGCCACCCTGTCGCGTCTTTACAGCCGGCCGGGGTGGCCGAGCGGTTCTAGGAGCTGCAGTCTGGAACCGCGCGACCGCTACGGTTGCAGGTTCGAATCGTGCCTCGGGCATGGATGTGTGTGATGTCCTTAGGTTAGTTAGGTTTCAGTAGTTCTAAGTTCTAGGGTACTGATGACCATAGAAGTCAAGTCCCATAGTGCTCAGAGCCATTTGAACCATTTTCGAACGTCTTTACATTTGCCTATGTTGACGGCAATATCTCCTTGAAACGTAAATGTCTCACTAATTTATATGCTCATGTAAAGGCAGTTCGAGTACGTAAATCGATCGCTGCGCCACCTGTAAAGGCTTAACGATTCATCTGTGCATGCTCACTGGGGTAACTAATTGTTTATCCGGTGATCTTATATTCCATCACATGCCCTGAGATGACATGTAGAGTATAAATGTAACGGATTGCATGTAAAAACTCCTGAAAGTGTCTACTAAAAATACACAAACAGTATGGTGTGCTGTTCATTTCTTTGTCTATGGATGTGGCTAATGTGTCCTGTCAATTGAGACATGCTTACAACGAAATACTTACAGCTTCCCTGAAAAATTCTTAGATTAACGTTTAGACCATGTGTGCAGACTTTCTAAAACAGCGTACTGTGGTATCGTCGGGGAACAAAACGTTTCTAATGTCTATACATTTTTATAGAAAAGAGTAAAAATCATAGCAAAATAAAACCAACTCTAGAAAGCTTTGGTTGCTTTTAATAATAATGGACGAGGTTGACCACCGTTTGTGCGTCAGACAGCACAGAAAGAAAGAGAGAGAGAGAGACACGAGGGGTGGGAGAGAGAGAGAGAGAGAGAGAGAGAGAGAGAGAGAGACAGAGAGACAGAGACAGAGACAGAGAGAGAGAGGGAGAGAGAGAGAGAGAGAAAGCGACAGTGAAAGCTCTCATTTAAGCCGATAAAAGTGAACAGGTTGAGCGATGTGTAGAATGAGGGAACGCAGAGGGGACGGATAATTATAAATCACGATGGAGAAACATACAAACTAAAGCCCTGTAGACAGTGATGACTAAGGATAAGAACTGCACTTTTAGATAGTCAGTGCGAATTACACCGAAGATCAATAACCGCGATTACATGGTAATAGATGTTTTTATACCATAATTTACCAATAAAGAAGTCCGAAGGTTTTGAGATATGGTGAACAGCCGTATACTACCACCAATAATGCAGTGAGGATCGTTAATTCGTGAGACCGAAAACTATATGTTAGACCACAACTTTGGAAACAACTAAAAGTAACTAATTAAAAATATATTTGTAGACAAGCTAACATTTAATTTAAATATCTTATCATGATCACAGTGCTACAGAATCTGGTAAACCATGTGAAACTGCTGCTTTGAAGAATCATTTATTATTATTTATCAAATGTTTTTCCTATGCATGAGATACTCGTACAACAGTAACAATATTTGTTTCGATATTACCGTCGTCTGTACCGTATTTAAACTATTGAATTGTAATTACCGTATCGTTATTTCTTGTCAAGGATATGTTTTGTCTCTCCATGTTACTTAAATCGGTCAGATATTATCTTTGAGTAAATACACTCCAGGCGTAATGTACGAATCATTAAACTGGAATGTTTACAGTTACTTAGACCAATTGAATATTAAATGCAAAAGAAGAATATGCTGTTAACTGGGTAAGCAAAGTCATCGATATGTGAAATAGGGCAAATATAACCGTAAACTTGCAAAAAATGAAGCAGTCATGTAGTGAAAACTCATAAACGGAGAGATGTCTGTGTACTTGCAAATGCTAGAGAGTGCTTCGCATTAGTATACAGCTACCTGAAATTTGTTATGAACTGTTCATCACATACGGCAGTCAAAGTAACGTTTGCAAGCACAGCGAAACTGTTAGAAATACTTGAGAACTGAAATTTCATACTAAACTGAGCTTCAATTTGATATGTCGGGCTGAGTGCCACGAGGCAGCTGACATAGAGATATATGAGCCTACGTATACTCACATAGGGTTCTCCGGGTTTATGGATCATCTCCTCCCACTCCAGCAACATCTCCACGGCCTCCACGTACTCTTCCTTAATGGCGTGCAGCAGCGCATCCTGGAAATGATAAAAAGGTAAGTGGAACAGTTACTATGCGAGTTAGAATAAGGCTTAGTAGACTAAAGTGCAAGTGACCACATTCTTGTACTCTGATCAGACGTTCGACATACCACACAGACGAATGACCATTAAACTTTATAAGCAAAGTGGTCTCTTATCAGTACAATGTACAACAAAAACTCCATATCAATTTGTTCCACTGCAAACTAATTTCAAATAACTTGCTACTTATTGTGTTTTAATAGACTTTTCGAACTGCAGCTGTTAAGCACATGCTTTATTGCTCATCAAAATCAAATATTTCGACATTCATTATTTATACTTTTATGAAAACTGCAATTAATTATTCTAATTTTCTGTAAACGTTTGCTTTCCTAGGACCTTTCCTTATAGATACAATGTTTCTTATTACAGAACACGTAAATTAGTTAGATAGCTACTTGTTATATACATTATTTGAACCATTCTTGTATCGAAATGAGACTAGTCAGTTTAAAGGATATGTGTGCATGTTTAGTGTTAATATTAATGAACACACTAGTTTTTAGTTCTGCTCATGAAACAACTCTTAAAAACTAGATCTTCTTCTTTTTTATCTTCATAGGCTATCAATTTTTAAATAGAAATTTGTCCATGAAATAGTAGGAGTTATCCAGGAGAAATGATTTTAGGTTACATTTAAAACTTGATTTGCCACCTGTCAAATATTTTACGCTCTTCGGCAAATGGTTAAACATTTTTGTTGCTGCAAATTAAACTCGTTGCTGAACCACTGACAACATTAATGATGGGTAATGAAGGCCATTTTTCCTCTAATATTGTAGAGTGTTCATCACTATTCCTCTCAAACTGTGATGCATTATTTATGACGAATTTCATCAGCGAATATATGTATTATGATTACGCAGTTAAAATGCCTAGCTTATTGAAGAGGTACCTGCACGAAGTCGGCGGCTGAACACCAGGTACTATTCCTACTGCTTGTCTTAGAGCAATCAGTATTTTGTTTCTAAGTGATGAGTCACCCCATAAAATTATTCCATAAGACATTATTGAGTGGAAGTGAGGAAAAAATTTGAGAAGGTTGACCCGTTTGGTTCAAAGACTAGGACTTATACCACGAGCAAAAGTAGCTGAACTTATTTGTTTGCCAAGTCAGTAATATACTTCTGTCAGTTCCTGATTTCATCAACGTATAAGGCCAAAAATTTGAAGCATTGTACCCTATTTACTGACTCTTGCTCATGTGCGACACAAATGTTGGCATGACTATTTGTTGTATAGAACTGGAATAAGATGCTCATAAGCTGCATTAGGTCCATCATAGACCACACCTACTACAACAGAACCAACCGATTTACTCAATTTGCCTGGGCTGGAGGAAGTGTGTAATATTTAAATTTTCGCCCTGTACCGTAGGATAGCTACAGTATGCCCGATATTCCGATAAGTATATAAATGGTCACTACACCAAGGTCTATCCAAAAAAAAAAAGATTCCTTATCTCTGTGATCAATAGACCCCGAGATATGACCACCTGAAAAAATCACATTTTCGCGTATGGCTTTTTGGAACGTATTGTTACCGTGCATTGTCGTCCACGGACCACCTACAACTTGGCGGTATAGTAATATAGACATTGAAGTTCATACAATGTGGATGGAGTATATATCTCATATATGTGAACATTGTTTCATACAGCAAACCAAAATCGTCCGAGGACTTACAGTGCATGTCTCACAGAGATGTGCACCGACCAAATTGTAGGATCCATATTCAATGGTCAGTTATCTCCTAAAGTAAAAAGATGGGTCTTCTCTTGAGCAGCAATGTGAAATCCAAAAGTCTACAGTGTTCTTGGGATGCTTTCTAGTCGACCTACCTTGACTTTGATATTTCGATCCAGAAGTATGCGGATAAGTTCGATGTTCTCATTCTCGATAGCTGCGATGAGCGCCGACCGGTTGAGAGGATCGACACAGTTGATGTTGAGGATCTCTGGCTGTTCCTTGTATTCATCCAGCAGTCTGATGGACAAGCAAAACTTTTATTAGACGGAGCATTACTGGAGCAAAGTCATCAAGTAGGAGACAGCGTACGGCGCACGAAGTGCGACACTGAAGGAAATTTGAAGGTGGTAACAGTGGTAGAAAGTTACACAAAATATACAATATTTACTCTATGTGAAAACAAGGTTAACATTCGAAAAGCTTTTCTATGTGGAGTGAAGCTCGGAGTGCGGAAAGATGGTTATAGTTACATGAAAATGCTTTATTTCAGCGATTTCATAGCGTCTTCGATCTCAAACTTACCAATCAGGTCTGACAGAGATCTGTCAATAATTTCAGCTCACGGTTAATTTTATATTTAACAAGATATATAGCTATATAATCTGGAAAGGTTGAATTAATGAAAAGATGAAACTAAATATGTTCACAACAGGCATGTAAGGAGGTGACATGTTAAGAAGTGAGTTTTCTAGTTTCAAGAGTGTTTCCCGTTCGTACCATTTATATGGAATTTCTGGGAGAAATATTCATAAACAGCTTCTGTGGAGTCTATCTTACGCTGCCTTTAACCGTGAAGGTCTCCATTCACTATCAACTCACCTCAATATTTTCTTCTTTTCCTTTCCAGGTGATTTATTTTGAAGTTAGTCTGTTCTGTCTGTTCTCTGATCCTCCAGCGACATATTCTGTAGCTTGCTTTTGCACTGCTTGAGTTTGGGTCAATGCGCCCAACTAAAAATGAAACGGACGCGTAAAGTACTAAAGAAACAAAACTAGACTGGAGTGCGAAACAAAGACGCTATCGGAGAACCGCTGCCGGAAAACGGTAGGTATCGGCGGAACACGTGACAAGGCCCGCCTACGCTGAACGAGGGGGAGCAGTGCAAGGGCGGCAGTGCTTGTAGAGAGTATGACAGATCAACGGGAACGGCCAGTGTGGTACTTCTAAGAAAAGAACTAGTTGGTAAAGTAGAAAGAAGTCGATATGTGATGACAGTTCAACGAAAAGGCCATTTTGCTTTTTTGAAGCTGAGTTTCCAAAAACATAGAGAACCATGGGAACCAGATCTGTATTTCATGTGTTGGGTCTGACACTCACATAGATGGCTCTTGGTATGCTTATGAATTACAGCCAACTAGGGAAGGTAATTGGAACGCCAAACTTCTGGGTTTCGTCGTAGCGAGGCAGGAAAAACATCACACAATGGGACGCTGTAGGGCGGTTGTGGTGGATGGCGGTCGGGTCACGACCGCTGCTAGTGCCTAGGTCCTCCCTAATGCGAGTCCAGTGTGCAAACCACTGCGCCACCTCGCTCGGTGCTTTTCTATGGCCGTCATTATCATTAACAGTTTATAAATTGATGCAATTAGTGAATAACATAAAAACTCCATTAAAGAAAAACAGAAAGACCTGTGTAGGCCACATAGTTTAAGCGAGTGTAGCAGCGAGCCACAGTCTGGCTGGATTCCAAGCACTGAGCACACATGACAGCAGAGCTCACAGCACCTCAAGAAGATGCCTGCTGCGGTCATCGAAATACTGTGCAAGAAATGCAAATAATGACTCGGCTGGTCACACGGAAATACATTGACAATCAGTCACGCCGAGAAAGCATGATAGATCACATTTCTCCCATGCTCTCTGACGTTTGAAAGTATATAAACGTCATGCATCTGTCCACCACTTCCAAGCCCATATTTTGGTAGATATTTCCAACACTTCCAAAATTCCTAGAACAGCTTTAGAAATGCTATACATCCCAAAATCTGGATAAAAAACGTAGCGTTGCCTCTTCGTTCCTTAATGAATCTCGGTTGCTGAAACTCTTCTACTCTCATATACTCGTATCTCCTTGTCTTCATCCCAATACATTCCACGTCTTATCTTACGGTAAATAAATAATTGGATTCCCACTTTTTACCATCACATTTGCCAGATACTGTTCCTTTCTCCCCTCTAGCTTCGAAAATCAAGCCTCTGTTGGCTTCACATGTCCCCTCCGCTCGCACCTCCACCCAACTACCCCGCCTTTCCCTTCGCATTATACAAAATTCTACTGTCGTGACACATCACCATTCTCTAATGAGGACAGTGCCAACACGGTAGCTGTGTCTGAAGAAATTGCTGACGAGTGTGTCAGATAGTGGTTACCGATACTGTTTTACGCGACGATATTTCCTAAACGAAAGGCCTAGGCTTGTGTTCCGAAGTACAGCAGCCTCGTTGGCGCTGACGCTGGAATTTCAGCTTCTTGTCATACGGACAAGGCTTATAAAACGTGTCCACATTTCTTTTACAGTGTGTTATGAGCAGAAGAATAGAAGTTATCGTGCTTCTTACTTTCTTATGAGAAGAGACACGTGTTGAATGTAAAATGTATTCCAAAGCAAGTAAAGAGAATCCCTGTCATCATATACTACACAAAGTTCCTTTTTCACTTAGTATTTTTATGTTGTTGTTGTTGTGGTCTTCAGTCCTGAGTCTGGTTTGATGCAGCTCTCCACGCTACTCTATCCTGTGCAAGCTTCTTCATCTCCCAATACGTACTGCAGCCTACGTCCTTCTGAATCTGTTTAGTGTATTCATCTCTTGGTCTCCCTCTACGATTTTTACCCTCCACGCTGCCCTCCAATACTAAATTGGTGATCCCTTGATACCTCAGAACATGTCCTACCAATCGATCCCTTCTTCTTGTCAAGTTGTGCCACAAACTCCTCTTCTCCCCAATCCTATTCAATACTTCCTCATTAGTTACGTGATCTACCCCCATCTAATCTTCAGCATTCTTCTGTAGCACCAGATTTCAAAGGCTTCTATTCTCTTCTTGTCCAAAATATTTATCGTCCATGTTTCACTTCCATACATGGCTACACTCGATACAAATACTTTCAGAAATGACTTCCTGACACTCAAATCTATACTCGATGTTAACAAATTTCTCTTGTTCAGAAACGCTTTCCTTGCCATTGCCAGTCTACATTTTATATCCTCTCTACTTCGACCATCATCAGTTATTTGACTCCCCAAATAGCAAAACTCCTTTACTACTGTAAGTGTCTCATTTCCTAATCTAATTCCCTCAGCATCACCCGACTTAATTCGACTACATTCCATTATCCTCGTTTTGCTTTTGTTGATAGTATTTTTATAGTAACTTGTATATTATCTTACATGCAAAAGACTTACATATCTTCACTTAATGTGTGTAAATTACCATTTACTTTGCATGTTTTTGTTCTATTTTAATATCGAAGACAGTTTGGTTTAAATCAGCTACTTCGGGTCTCCGCCAGTCAGCGTCCTCCCAGAAACATTTCCTCATTTGACCCCCTTAGAGACTGTTTGGCTTACGCGCCACAACAATGAGCAACTCTTCACCGTCGACAATAAATTGCTTTTTCTGAACGGCGCATAATCGTTAGAAGACGAGGAAGTCCCTCGCACAGGGAGAGAGTGGGTACCGACCTCCTGACGGTGGCGCAGTCTCCGCGCTCGGCGAACAGCAGGAACTTCTTCTCGACGGAGGTGAGCGCGGCCTCCGGCGGCGGCTGCAGCGCCACCGACTCCCTGCCCAGCGAGCTGTTGCTGCCCAGCAGCTGCTCCTGAGACTCGGAGGGCCCCATCCTGCCGACCTGCTCCGCGCTGCTCCTGCGACACACGACACACCGGACTGCTTTCTGAACCTGTGTGGCAGGTGCAAGTGGAAGAATGAGCCTCAACAAGTACTAAACAGTAACCAAAATAAACACAGTCTCTGTGAACGTGCACATCAGTTGGACCAATATGTGCGGATTCCACAACGATTAGGCTGATTAGAGCAAACTAGTCTGAGGATGGTACAAATAATAGTGGGCAAAGATTCCTCTTCCCTTTGTTTGTTTCGCCAGCGGTTCAATCAACCTTTAACTTTTTTTTGTATATGGCATTGGCCCTCAGAAACTGCCAGCAGAGGTGTAGTAATATACATAGTCCGTGGGGAATCTGATGGAGGCTTCCTTTTGCAGTCAGAAAATCATAGCATGTGAACTTTTATTACACTACTGGCCATTAAAATTGCGACACCAAGAAGAAATGCACATGACAAACGGGTATTCATTGGACAAATATATTATACTAGAACTGACATGTGATTACATTTTCAATCAAATTTGGGTGCAAAGATCCTGAGAAATCAGTTCCCAGAACAACCACCTCTGGCCGTAATAACGGCCTTGACACGCCTGGGCATTGAGTCAAACAGAGCTTGGATGGCGTGTACAGGTACAGCTGCCCATGCAGCTTCAACACGATACCACAGTTCATCAAGAGTAGTGACTGGCGTATTGTGACGAGCCAATTGTTCGGCCACCTTTGACCAGACGTTTTCAATTGGTGAGAGATCTGGAGAATGTGCTGGCCAGGGCAGCAGTCGAACATTTTCTGTATCCAGAAAGGCCCGTACAGGACCTGCAACATGCGGTCGTGCATTATCCTGCTGAAATGTAGGGTTTCGCAGGGATCGAATGAAGGGTAGAGCCACGGGTCTGAGATGTAACGTCCACTGTTAAAAGTGCCGTCAATGCGAACAAGAGGTGACCGAGACGTCTAACCAATGGCACCCCATACCATCACGCCGGGTGATACGCCAGTAAGGTGATGACGAATACACGCTTCCACTGCGCAGTTGACGTTTTTGCCACTCGTGCACCCAGGTTCGTCGTTGAGTACACCATCGCAGGCGCTCCTGTCTATGATGCAGCGTCAAGGGTCACCGCAGCTATGGTCTCCGAGCTGATAGTCCATGCTGCTGCAAACGTCGTCGAACTGCTCGGGCAAATGGTTGTTGTCTTCCAAACGTCCCCATCTGTTGACTCAGGGATCGAGACGTGGCTGCACGATCCGTTAAAGCCATGCGGATAAGATGCCTGTCATCTCGATTGCTAGTGATACGAGGCCGTTGGGATCCAGTACGGCGTTCCGTATTACCCTCCTGAACCCACCGATACCATATTCTGATAACAGTCTTTGGATCTCGATCAACGCGAGCAACAATGTCGCGATACGATAAACCGCAATCGCGATAAGCTACAATCGGACCTTTATCAAAGTCGGAAACGTGATGGTACGCATTTCTCCTCCTCACACCAGGCATCACAACAACGTTTCACCAGGCAACGCCGGTCAACTGCTGTTTGTGTATGAGAAATCGGTTGGAAACTTTCTTCATGTCAGTACGTTGTAGTTGTCACCACCGGCGCCAACCTTGTGTGAATGGTCTGAAAAGCTAATCATTTGCATATCACAGCATCTTCTTCCTGCCGGTTAAATTTCGCGTCTGTAGCACGTCATCTTCGTGGTGCAACAATTTTAATGGCCAGTAGTGTACATTTCTTTTAACTGCCTCTATCGCTTCCGCCCCTGAATGCTGTTTTGCTGTGGCTATATATCTATAATCGTTAGAGTACACAGAATGACACAGTAAATGCACATCAGTGGGATCTGTGTACTTTCACGACAATTTATTAGAAATTTTGTGGTAATTTCCTATGGGACTGAAGATATCGGTTCCTAGGCTTACACACTACTTAATCCAACTTAAACTAACTTACGCTAAGGACAACACCCACACACACACCCATGTTCGAGCGAGGACTCGAACCTTCGACGCGAACAGTGACAAGGCGCCTTAGACCGCGCGAGTACACCGCGTGGCAACGACTATGGACATATTGCTACTGAAGAATAGCATTCAGGGTCGAAACACATTATGGCAATCAAAAGAATTACAAACTTACCCCTGCTACGTTTACCTGATTTTAGATCAAGAATACAGTTCCGGAACCTGTCCCACAACACTCCATACGAAGGACTATAAAAGAAGCTTTTTTGCCACATCTCATAAAACAATTTCGTAGGCTGAAAATAGCATATGTTCACACATGAATCAGTCTGCTCTTTAAGCCGCGCACAAACAATAAACACAATATACTCTGTTATACACTGATGAGCCAAAGAAACTGGTACATCTGCCTAATATCGTGTAGGTCTCCACGAGCTCGCAGAAGTGTCGCGACAAGCATGGACTCGACTAACGTCTGAAGTTGTACTAGAGGGAACTGACACCAGGAATTCTGCAGGGCTGTCCATAAATTCGTAAGAGTACAAGGGGATGGAGATCTCTTCTGAACAGCACGTTTTCGATGGGAAGTGTTTGATCACCTACAATTGGCTATCCCTGAGGTTCATCTCTGCTCAGATGAACCGCTGGCTATGGAACCAATAATTTCGCACACAGACAACGAGCTGCAGTCCAGAGTAGAAAACTGTCGAAAAGCACTGGCGGCTGTTTTCTGTAACGAGTGCAATGAAAAATTGGTGCAACGCTACGACAGATGTCTAAGTCTGAGTGGCGACTGTGTAGAGAAGTAGCTGGAAGGTGTAGCTAACCGCCCTGCAAATAAAACAGTTTTGATATTCGCTGTGGTTCCCATTTCGCGACCTACCGCTCCTTACTTTCTGAGTAGCCCTCACATATCAGCTCGACGAAGTGTTTGGTACATTTCGGTTTTGCTTTTTTTAAATTTTGCCTTTGGTTGAGCATATTGCGTTTTCTAGTGTTATATGTTTGCAGTTTTTATCTATTTTTGCTACTACATCCCTCTGCTTCACATTAAAAATCAACAATTTTCGAACAAAACATGAATTGAACAAAGTTAATTTCCAGTTTACTATAAATAAAACAGGAGGATGACTATGTAGAACAAAATGTTACGTACGTTAAGCGGTCCCTTTTGTAGCAACATTGTTTGTAGGCGCTTCACCGCTTCTGATTTCTAGGGGAATCTAGTAAGACACTGATCGCATACGCAAACACAGAGATTGTAATAAGGTATCGCCTGATAGGTATGCAACACACCTAACGTACAGGTAACACGATTACAATCTTAACTGACCAAAGATACCAGTAAAATTACGGTAGTTTACGCTTACTTATGATAGTCTACGGTAGCGTACTATAGTTTCACAACTCTGATTGTCTGCAAAACACGCCTGTATGGCTGCTTGGGGTAGCCGCGCGGTCTATGGCGCCTTGTGGCGGTTCGCGCGGCTGCCCTCGTCGGACTTTCGAGTCCTCCCTCGGCATGGGTGTGTGTGTTGTCCTTAGGGTAAGTTAGTTTGTTACATTAAGTAGGGCGTAAGCTTAGGGACCGATTACCTCAGCAGTTTGGTCCCATAAGACCATTTTCCAAACGCCTGCCTGGTTTGAAGTGGAACTCCAGGCGGAACTACAGAAGCATGCGGCGTTAGCTTGTCCATGAGATTGACCCGCCTAGAGACCAGCGGCGTAGTCATCCCGGGGAACAGTGCCACAAGTGGCAGTAGAACTTTGCATTCGCAATCGTGTGCCTTCCAGGCATCGACGAGATGTTAGTCCACCGGGTGAGTATTTAAGAGGTCGTGGCCCGTTCTACGGCAGTTCAGTTCACTGAGCCACTACCAGCAGCTCCGACGCAGCGCAGCCTCCACGATGTACTCCTGGCGGTTCCAGCAGCCGCAAAGTCTGGAAGAGACCTCACCGCATCCATTCCGAGCAGCCGGACGTCGGCCAGGATACTTCGCCTCCCCCGACTTGCCCTCCGCGGAATCTGCTCTCCGTACTGGTATTCTTGTGTGCAACGTAGACTGTCAGCTGTGCTCAGTAGCTGCCGTCACTCAGCGAGCGAAATGACTTTTGATTTTCGTATTCCACGATAAGGTACCAGTGCTAATTGATCGCAAGTCTTATTCTGCGACTCCAGTCACTGTGATTCCTTCTGTACAACTTATAATCTTTCGTTTATTTGCGTGACCATCTTCCGCAGCAGCTGTTAACACATGCTACTATAGGATATCTGTCTTGAGCTGGCTGCAATTTGACTAAAAAGAATTACATCAGATGCGTTTAGCTTTTATTTACAAAGCATCTTCTGTGGTTGTTCTGTAAATTGGAGTCCGCAGCTCGTGGTCGTGCGGTAGCGTTCTCGCTTCGCATGCCCGGTTTCCCGAGTTCGATTCCCGGCGGGGTCAGGGATTTTCTCTGCCTCGTGATGACTGGGTGTTGTGTGATGTCCTTAGGTTAGTTAGGTTTAAGTAGCACTATGTTCTAGGGGACTGATGACCATAGATGTTAAGTCCCATAGTGCTCAGAGCCATTTGAACCATTTTTTTTGTAAATTGGATACACACATTTGTACATTTTTTATTGTTTTAGGTTAAAAACAGCGCTTTCTTTACAAAGTTGAACTGCAAGCTACTTATTCAGAACACTCGTAAGATTAAGATGTACTTTATATAGTTCCCAATTTAGGGTTTGCTTTCTGGCATAAAGAGACTTGATTTCATTGTTTGGCCAAATTTTTTGAGCTATTTTTTTCGTTTCTTGTGCACTTGCGGAACTGTTTTTAACCTGTACGTTAATATATTTAGGTATAATTATTTGATCTGCAAGTATTGTTAAACTTTATATGCTTGATAGTTTTATGCAGATAGAGATGTATCCTTCTAAACGTCATGTAGAAGTCACTTGGAAAAACCTGAAAAAATGGTTCAAATGGCTCTGAGCACTATGGGACTTAGCATCTGTGGTCATCAGTCCCCTACAACTTAGAACTACTTAAACCTAACTAACCTAAGGAAATCACACACATCCATGCCCGAGGCAGGATTCGAACCTGTGACCGTAGCAGTCGGCCGGTTCCGGACTGCGCGCCTAGAACCACTAGACCACCGCGGCCGGCAAAAACCTGAAAAGGCCCATAATACGTTTTATTTGCGTGGCCATCTTCCACAGCTTCTGTCCACATCTGTTACTATAGGTTATCTGTCTTGAGTTGACTGCAATCTGATTAAAATCTTTCGGTTTATCACTTCTTCGTTGTTAAGTTTAGTTTGCACCCAACTCACCGAAGAAGAAGTTTGTTTGGTACTTTCGCATTTTGGTAAGAAATAAAAATAAATATTAATTGCATATGACCTGAGACAATAAGTTACTGATGTTTTCTAGCATCGTAGTTTGGAGATTTTGATTTGTCGGTAAAAGCTTGTGATCGTTCGTTAATGACGTCTTCGAAAATGTCCGATTCTTTACTGAGAACTGAAATTTTCTTTCAGAGTGTACCAGTTTCGTGTGGCGTGCCGAGTAGTCATTAGTGCGAACGTCCTGAATCCAAACGTGGTTATCTGCATACTATGTGAACGAGCCTTCAAACTATCAGACATTTGAAAAAAAAAAACTGTTCATTAACTGACGAAAAGTGCGGTTCTTTGAGAAACAGTTCCTCGTTAACACGTGTATGTGTGTGTGTGTGTGTGTGTGTGTGTGTGAGAGAGAGAGAGAGAGAGAGAGAGAGAGAGAGAGAGAGACAGACAGACAGAAATGGAGACTTCAAGGTGACCATTTACAGATACCTCTGTGTAAAAGTGACTGCTTATTTTGTTCAAGAATTCTTTTATGGTATAGAAGGAGATATATGGTGAAACATCTTCAATCTAGTTTTGAAAACACTGCTGCTATCTGTAAAAACATTTTATTTCGAGGGCTAGATTGAAAAAGAATTTTATGACCCTCCAGGTTAGCTAGGAGCGCTAATGCGCTGCTTCCTGGACTGGGGTAGGCGCGCCGGCCCCAGATCGAATCTGCCCAGAGAATTAACGACGAGGGCGGTCTGGATGTGGTTTTTAGGCTGTTTTCCACATCCCACTAGGTGTATACCGAGCTGGGCCCCATGTCCCGCCTCAATTACACGACTCGCAGACATTTGAAAACGTTCACATTATTTCATGGCCTACACAAGACACAGACAGCAGGGGTACACTAATTCCATCCCAGGGGGCGTGAGGTGGCGACAGGAAGGGCAGGAGTGAGCTCCCTGCCGCCGTTGGATAAGCAGCTGCCAGCAGAAAGTCGTATACACGTAGCTCACTTATTTGTACATAGTTTAATTCTTAATTTCTTTGCGTGTTTTTGGTACTTGCATTGTTTAATTCATAAATTTCGGGCGTATTATAGTATTTGAGAGTTGTAGCATCGTGTTTTAGTACCTGAATAGTGTAAATTCGCGTAGTCGTCTGTCTTCTTTTTTTGTTTTGAACGGCCAGTATCGGTTGGTCACAGCCAGGGTGCTCCCTGCCGCCGTTGGATAAGCAGCTGCCAGCAGAGAGTCGTATACTCCTAGCTCACTTATTTGTTACATAGTTTAATTCTTAATTTCTTTGCGTGTTTTTGGTACTTGCATTGTTTAATTCATAAATTTCGTGCGTATTATAGTATTTGAGTGTTGTAGCATCGCGTTTTAGTACCTGAATAGTGTAAAATCGCGTAGTCTCCTTCCGCCGCCGAACAGTGTGTCAGCAGTGCGCAAGTAGCAGCATTACTGCATTTACCAAGCAATCTTGTATTTTAATAACCGTTTAAATTTTGTGTCGATTTGTTTGTGCTCTCTGTAGATTAGTTCGCCGGCCGGAGTCTCCGTGCGGTTCTAGTCGCTACAGTCTGGAACCGCGCTGCTGCTACGGTCGCAGGTTCGAATCCTGCCTCGGGCATGGATGTGTGTGATGTCCTTAGGTTAGTTAGGTTTAAGTAGTTCTAAGGTCTAGGGGACTGATGACCTTAGCAGTTAAGTACCATAGTGCTCAGAGCCATTTTTTTGTAGATTAGTTCAGACGTTCTTTGCACAACAGTTTTTAGCATGGATAGGGACTGCAACTGCTGTGTTCGGATGCAGGATGAGTTGGCATCCCTTCGCTCCCAGCTTCAGGCAGTGTTGGCTTCGGTCACACAGCTTGAGGCTGTTGCCAATGGGCATCACTGTGGGGGTTCGGATGGGGGTTTGTCGGGGACGGCCAGCTCGTCCCACGCATCCCCCGATCGGACTACGGTTGTGGCTGACCGGGATACTGCCCACATTGAGGCTGATCCCTCGCCTGTGATAGAGTGGGAGGTCGTCTCGAGGTGTGGCAGGGGGCGAAAGACATTCCGGAGGGCTGAGTGGAAGGCCTCTCCAGTTTGTCTGACGAACCGGTTTCAGGCTCTGTCTCAGGCTGATACTGATCTTCGGCCGGACATGGCTACTTGTCCTGCTCCAGAGGTTGCCCCTCAGTCTGCAAGATTCGGGTGGTCGCAGAGGGTGGGCTTACTGGTAGTTGGGAGCTCCAACGTCAGGCGCGTAATGGGACCCCTTAGGGATATGGCAGCAAGAGAGGGGACGAAAACCAATGTGCACTCCGTGTGCATACCGGGGGGAGTCATTCCAGATGTGGAAAGGGTGCACCCATCTGCAGGTGGTCGCTCATGTCGGCACCAATGATGTGTGTCGCTATGGATCGGAGGAAAACCTCTCTGGCTTCCGGCGGCTATCTGATTTGGTGAAGACTGCCAGTCTCGCTAGCGGGATGAAAGCAGAACTTACCATCTGCAGCATCGTCGACAGGACTGACTGCGGACCTTTGGTACTGAGCCGAGTGGAGGGTCTGAATCAGAGGCTGAGACGGTTCTGCGACCGTGTGGGCTGCAGATTCCTCGACTTGCGCCATAGGGTGGTGGGGTTTCGGGTTCCGCTGGATAGGTCAGGAGTCCACTACACGCAGCAAGCAGCTACACGGGTAGCAGGGGTTGTGTGGAGTGGACTGGGCGGTTTTTTAGGTTAGATGGCCTCGGGCAAGTACAGAAAGGGCAACAGCCTCAAAGGGTGCGGGGCAAAGTCAGGACATGCGGGGACCAAGCAGCAATCGGTATTGTAATTGTAAACTGTCGAAGCTGCATTGGTAAAGTACCGGAACTTCAAGCGCTGATAGAAAGCACCGAAGCTGAAATCGTCATAGGTACAGAAAGCTGGCTGAAGCCAGAGATAAATTCTGCCGAAACTTTTACAAAGGCACAAACGGAATTTAGAAAGGATAGATTGCATGCAACCGGTGGTGGCGTGTTTGTCGCTGTTAGTAGTAGTTTATCCTGCAGTGAAGTAGAAGTGGATAGTTCATGTGAATTATTATGGGAGGAGGTTACACTCATCAACCGAGCTAGGTTAATAATTGGCTCCTTTTACCGACCTCCCGACTCAGCAGCATTAGTGGCAGAACAACTGAGAGAATATTTGGAATACATTTCACATAAATTTTCTCAGCATGTTATAGTCTTAGGTGGAGATTTCAATTTATCAGATATAGACTGGGACACTCAGATGTTTAGGACGGGTGGTAGGGACAAAGCATCGAGCGACATTATACAGAGTGCACTATCCGAAAATTATCTCGAGCAATTAAAAAGAGAACCGACTCGTGGAGATAACGTCTTGGACCTACTGATAACAAACAGACCCGAACTTTTTCACTCTGTAAGTGCAGAACAGGGAATCAGTGATCATAAGGCCGTTGCAGCATCCCTGAGTATGGAAGTTAATAGGAATATAAAAGAAGGGAGGAAGGTTTATCTGTTTAGCAAGAGTAATAGAAGGCAGGTTTCAGACTACCTAAGAGATCAAAACGAAAATTTCTATTCCGACACTGACAATGTTGAATGTTTATGGAAAAAGTTCAAAGCATCGTAAAATGCTTTTTAGACAGGTACGTGCCGAGTAAAACTGTGAGGGGCGGGAAAAACCCACCGTGGTTCAACAACAAAGTTAAGAAACTACTGCGAAAGCAAAGAGAGCTTCACTCCAAGTTTAAACGCAGCCAAAGCCTCTCAGACAAACAGAAGCTAAACGATGTCAAAGTTAGCGTAAGGAGGACTATGCGTGAAGCGTTCAGTGAATTCGAAATTAAAATTCTATGTACCGACTTGACAGAAAATCCTAGGAAGTTCTGGTCTTACGTTAAATCAGTAAGTGGCTCGAAACAGCATATCCAGACACTCCGGGATGATGATGGCATTGAAACAGAGGATGACACGCGTAAAGCTGAAATACTAAACACCTTTTTCCAAAGCTGTTTCACAGAGGAAGACCGCACTGCAGTTCCTTCTCTAAATCCTCGCACAAAACGAAAAAATGGCTGACATCGAAATAAGTGTCCAAGGAATAGAAAAGCAACTGGAATCACTCAACAGAGGAAAGTACACTGGACCTGACGGGATACCAATTCGATTCTACACAGAGTACACGAAAGAACTTGCCGCCCTTCTAACAGCCGTGTACCGCAAGTCTCTAGAGAAGCGGAAGGTTCCAAATGATTGGAAAAGAGCACAGGTAGTTCCAGTCTTCAAGCAGGGTTGTCGAGCAGATGCGCAAAACTATAGAGCTATATTTCTGACGTCGATCTGTTGTAGAATTTTAGAACATGTTTTTTGCTGGATTATCCTGTCGTTTTTGGAAACCCAGAATCTACTCTGTAGGAATCAACATGGATTCCGGAAACAGGCGATCGTGTGAGACCCAACTCGCTTTATTTGTTCATGAGACCCAGAAAATATTAGATACAGGCTCCCAGGTAGATGCTATTTTTCTTGACTTCCGGAAGGCGTTCAATACAGTTCCGCACTGTCGCCTGATAAACAAAGTAAGAGCCTACGGAATATCAGACCAGCTGTGTGGCTGGATTGAAGAGTTTTTAGCAAGCAGAACACAGCATGTTGTTCTCAATGGAGAGACGTCTACAGACGTTAAAGTAACCTCTGGCGTGCCACAGGGGAGTGTTATGAGACCATTGCTTTTCACAATATGTATAAATGACCTAGTAGATAGTGTCGGAAGTTCCATGCGGCTTTTCGCGGATGATGCTGTAGTATACAGAGAAGTTGCAGCATTAGAAAATTGTAGCGAAATGCAGGAAGATCTGCAGCGGATAGGCACTTGGTGCAGGGAGTGGCAACTGACCCTTAACATAGACAAATGTAATGTATTGCGAATACATATAAAGAAGGATCCTTTATTGTATGATTATATGATAGCGGAACAAACGCTGGTAGCAGTTACTTCTGTAAAATATCTGGGAGTATGCGTGCGGAACGATTTGAAGTGGAATGATCATATAAAATTAATTGTTGGTAAGGCGGGTACCAGGTTGAGATTCATTGGGAGGGTCCTTAGAAAATTTAGTCCGTCAACAAAGGAGGTGGCTTACAAAACACTCGTTCGACCTATACTTGAGTATTGCTCATCAGTGTGGGATCCGTACCAGATCGGGTTGACGGAGGAGATAGAGAAGATCCAAAGAAGAGCCACGCGTTTCGTCACAGGGTTATTTGGTAAGTGCGATAGCGTTACGGAGATGTTTAGCAAACTGAAGTGGCAGACTCTGCAAGAGAGGCCCTCTGCATCGCGGTGTAGCTTGCTCGCCAGGTTTCGAGAGGGTGCGTTTCTGGATGAAGTATCGAATATATTGCTTCCCCCTACTTATACCTCCCGAGGAGATCACGAATGTAAAATTAGAGAGATTCGAGCGCGCACGGAGGCTTTCAGACAGTCGTTCTTCCCGCGACCCATACGCGACTGGAACAGAAAAGGGAGGTAATGACAGTGGCACGTAAAGTGTCCTCCGCCACACACCGTTGAGTGGCTTGCGGAGTATAAATGTAGATGTAGTTGGCCGCCCTCTGACACTAACATCGCCAAATCCGTAGGAACAAGGCCGACCCCGCATTCCAGTGGGACAAAGGCCATAAGAAAATGAGGAAACGATTGAAAAAGAATTTTATATCTGCGTATTTCAACACTCGTCTGCCAAAGATAGATCAATGAAAAGTTAATATAGATCATTTTTATCCTGGTGTTGTACATGTTTCTATCTCTGTTATTCACAAACTCCGCTGGATTCATGGAGATTTATTCTGTCTTTGCAAGTAAGTGAAAGGCAATTTGTTTTGTGCAATATTTTCGAAGCATCTTCAGTGGGCTGTAATACATGTTTACTTTGTGTATATGATGACTGTAATTAAAAATATAATACATTAAATGTTTTCTCATTACTATCCAGTCTTTTTTATTTTTTTAGCTGAGAAACAACTTTTGTAATACAACTTTTGCTGACGATTCCTCAAGTTATTAACCTGTGTGTGCTATCATGGAGTCATTTTTAGTTAGACTGTATTCTGTAGGTGGCCAATTTTCAGCGTTTTTTCCAACACATTTATTTGAACACTTCAGTTCCACTTTTAGCTATGTGTTTTATGTGTATATTTATAGTGTGAAGTTTTGCCAATTATTGCTGTCTGTTTGTCTCTTTTGTGTCGTAATTTTCTATATGTAGTTTGATATTTGTTTGTTTGTTATGTGTGTGCCTGTCTTGTTATTTGTGTGTGAGCTATTTTTCCAGTTATAGTATTATTCTGTGTGTGATTGTTTTTGTGTGTGTGTGTGTGTGTGTGTGTGTGTGTGTGTGTGTGAGACTGAGAGGGAGAGAGAGAGAGAGAGAGAGAGAGAGAGAGAGAGAGTAAAAAATTAATTTGTTATTTATTCAGGTTATGTATTACATCTCTCTCTATTATTTCAGCGGCTACCGTTATTAGTGAGTTGTTGCTTATCTTGATGCGATCATTAATTACTTATTTGTTCATTGAAAGGACTCTTTTACATGAAAGTTTTCCTGTAATGATTTTCTGTTGTAATTTTCCACTGTAATAATTTTCATATCCTGTTCCATGTTAGGTGATTACGTCCACGTTCCATTAGGTGTTCAGCAAAGGTAGAATGGCTTTTTTGTACTTCCAGCTTCTTATGTGTTCTTTCTATCCAGTTTTGGGATTCCTACCTGTCATTACCAGATGCAGTAATCTGCATTCTTGAAATTGTAAGTGGTTACACCTGTTACTTGATATTTGTCTGATTTGTCTATTCGTGTTTGTAGATGTGACAGGAGTGTGTTTCATTTTCTATAACAAATATGTAATCCGTGTTTCTTCCATCTGTTTGCTATTCCATGTGATGATTTGTGTTTGTATGCCAAGGTGTACAATTTATTTTTTATCATGTCATGAGTGTTACTATTTTGTGTGTACTGATTGCATGTGTTGATTTTGGGATTTTGTGATGTTTGTGTTGTCTCTTGGTTTCATTTTTACTTAACTGTTTTGATTTTGTGGTTGACTCTTAGTGCTATACTGAAGAGCCAAAGAAACAGGTGCACCTGCCTAATTAGGGCCCCCGTGGATACGCAGAAGTGCCGCAACAAGACGTCGCATGGACTCGACTGACGTATGACGTAGTGCTGAAGGGAACTGACACCATGAAACCTGCAGGGCTGTCCATAAATCCGTAAGAGTACGAGGGGCTGGAGATCTCTTCTGAACAGCACATTGCAAGGCTTCCCAGATATGTTCAATAACGTTCATGTCTGGGGAGTTTGCTGGCCAGCGGAGTTGTTTAAACTCAGAAGAGTAGTCCTGGAACCACTCTTAGCAATCCTGAAAATGTGGAGTGTCGCATTGTCCTGCCGGAATTGCCCAAGTCCGTTGGAATGCACAACGGACTTTCCTACGTGTCAAGTGCCAGTGTCATATCAAGACGTATCAGGGGTCCCATATCACTCCAACTTCACACGCCCCATACCATTAAAGAACCTCCACCAGCTTGAACAGTCCCTGCAGACATGCAGAGTCCATGGATTCATGAGATTGTCTCCATACCCGAACATGTCCATACGCTCGATACAATATGAAACGAGACTCGTCCAACCAGGGAACATGTTTTCAGTCATCAACAGTCCAATGTCGGTGCTTTGTGTCGCCTGCAGTCATCAAGGGTACACGAGTGGTCCTTTGACCCAGAAACCCGATGCTGATAATGTTTCGTTGAACGGTTCGCACTTTGACACTTGTTGACGACCCAGCATTGAAATCTGCAGCATTTTGCTGAAGGGTTGCACTTCTGCCACGTTCGTCGTTGGTCCCGTTCTTGCAGGATCTTTTTCCGGCCACAGCGATATCGGATATTTAATGTTTTACCGGTTTGGTGATATGGTATGTCACATAACTCGTGCGCCGACTATAACACCGCGTTCAAACTCACTTAAATCTTCATAATATGCCATTGTAGGAGCAGTAACCGATCTAACAACTACTTCCGACACTTGTCATATATAGCTGTTGCCGACCGCAGCGCCATATTGTGCCTGTTTATATATCTCTGTATTTGAATACACATACCTATATCAGCTGTTTATATATCTCTGTATTTGAATACACATACCTATATCAGTTTCTTTGGCGCTTCAGTGTTTATGTGTGTTGTCCCATTGTTTTTGGTTATGATTTGTATTGCTTATAATTTTTTTTCATTGTTTACTCTGCTGAGTGAGAAGGTATTCATTTGGACTGTTGATAAAAATTTCGTAAGTGACTAAATGCGCTGTGAATCTGTTGTTAATATTAACAATTGGTTAAAGAATTGCCTGCAAGATGTACGTATATGAAATCCACACATAATAAATTTCTTTTGTGCAAGGAATACTTTTGACTACGTGATTAGTTACCTCAGAATATTATGCCATAAGGTATCAGTGAATGAAAACAGGCAAATGTGAGAAATTACTGAATTCTATATCGCCAAAGTTGGCAATTACTTTTGTACAAAATTAGCAGAACGTAGACTTTTAAGCAGGTCTACTGTATGGTTTGCCCATTTTACGATCTCAAGTATGCCTCCTAATTCAAATAAAATGGAAAATCATTAAAATGCAGCAGGAACAGTACTGTCCCACGATTGAACCCTGTAAGACTTCCACTGTCATTTCTCCATTCGGATGATATTTGGATTACACTAACAGGAAGTGGTAACTTTGTGCATTCTGTTTCTTAAATAAGAGCTAAACCAGTTACGAAACCATCTGGCAGATTAAAACTGTGTGCCGAACAGGGACTTCAACCGGGGAGCTGTGACTTTTGCTGGCAAGTGCTCTACCGACTAAGCTATCCACATACTTATAAGAGTTCATTCACATTGAGATTGCAGGGTTTCTCGGCATATCCCAGTGATGACTTCTTCTCGGGTGATCAGCCGAGTGGTGGCGTTGATTTTCCGGAACTTTTCGATCAGTTTAGTACCTGTGATCCTCAAGCTTGGGGGTGATGGGTACGAATCTCTTCGAAACGTTGCTACAAGACGACGCCGCTACTCAGGTGATCACCCGAGAAGAGTTCATCACTTCCTTCATATTATTTCCCTGTCACCGATTAGGGCAAATACTGTCTCTCACGCATGTATCTACACTACTGGCCATTAAAATTCCTACACCAGATGACGTGCTACAGACGTGAAATTTAACCGACAGGAAGAAGATGCCGTGATATTCAAGTGATTAGCTTTTCAGAGCATTCACACAACGTTGGCGCCGGTGGCGACACCTACAACGCGCTGACGTGAGGAAAGTTTCCAACCGATTTCTCATACACAAACAACAGTTGACCGGCGTTGTCTGGTGAAACGTTGTTATGATGCCTCGTGTAAGGAGGAGAAATGCGTACCATCAGGTTTCCGACTTTCATAAAGGTCGGATTGTAGCCTATCCCGATTGCGGTTTATCGTATCCCGGCATTGCTGCTCGCGTTGGTCGAGATCCAATGACTGTTATCAGAATATGGAATCGGTGGGTTCAGGAGGATTAATACGGAACGCTGTACTGGATGCCAACGGCCTCTATCACTAGCAGTCGACATGACAGGCATTTTTCCGCATGGCTGTAACGGATCGTGCAGCTACGTCTCGATCCCTGAGTCAACAGATGGGGACGTTTGCAAGACAACAACCATCTGCACGAACAGTTCGTCGACGTTTGCAGCAGCACGGACTATCAGCTCGGAGACCATGACTGCGGTTACCCTTGACGCTACATCACAGACAGGAGCGCCTGCGATGGTGTACTCAACGTCTAACTTGGGTGCACGAATGGCAAAGCGTAATTTTTTCGGATGGATCTAGGTTCTGTTTACAGCATCATGATGGTCGGAACCGTGTTTGACGACATCGCGGTGAAAGCACATTGGAAGCGTGTATTCGTCATCGCCATACTGACGTATCACCCGGCGTGATGGTGCGGGGTGCCATTGGTTACACGTCTCGGTCACCTCTTGTTCGCATTGATGGCACTCTGAACAGTGGACGTAACTTTTCAGATGTGTTACGACCCGTGGCTCTACCCTTCATTCGATCCCTGCGAAACCCTACATTTCAGCAGGATAATGCACGACCGCATGTTGCAGGTCCTGTACGGGCCCTTCTGGATACAGAAAATGTTTGACTGCTGCCCTGGCCAGCACATTCTCTAGATCTCTCACCAACTGAAAACGTCTGTTCAATGGTGGCCGAGCAACTGGCTCGTCACAATACGCCAGTCACTACTGTTGATCAACTTTGGTATCATGTTGAAGCTGCATGGCCAGCTGTACCTGTACACGCCATCCAAGCTCTGTTTGACTCAATGCCCAGGGGTATCGAGGCCGTTATTACGGCCAGAGGTAGTTGTTCTGGGTACTGATTTCTCAGGATCTAGCCACCCAAATTGCGTGAAAATGTAATCACATGTCAGTTGTAGTATAATATATTTGTCCAATGAATACCCGTTTGTCATCTGCATTTCTTCTTGGTGTAGCAATTTTAATGGCCAGTAGTATATATAGAGATCAGATACACTAGATCAGTAAAATGCAGTACGTGAAATGTGTGAATCCAGTGTCGATTACGAGTTTTTTTTATGTAATACATCGGATCTAACTTGACCCCTGTATTGTTTTGAGCAGTTTTTTTCACTCCTGCGTCACTGTCCTTACTGGTTATCGCTGACTGCTATCACTAATGTTTGAATTCCTGCATCAGAGAGAAAACAAAGCTGCTGCTGCGAGGAAGCGAGCGGCCGTGCTGTTCTCTTTGTATCGCACTGAGCGCTGCCATGTGGACACCGACTGAAGGAGGGTGACGTGTGCTGCCGGGAGGCCTTTTGAAAAGACAAGAAGCCGCCGTGGGCCACATTTGGGATAATTGCGTTACATGTGTTCTCCGAATCCCGCTTATTGGGTTACCGGATATTCGCGTTACGCAATCGGCCGCCAAGTCATCGCGGGGTTGCGCGTGGAAGAGGTGGTGGGGGCAGAAGCGACGGTGTGTAGTGGGAACACGTCACCGTGGTAGGGGTCGGGCGGGGCGCCCCAGACAGAGCTTCCCTCCTGAACAGCCACCAGTTTCGTCAGCTCTCTCACCGAACGTAAGGACGGGACTGCTCGCTAATTTTGTGACTTAGAAGCCCATCGTAGGGCTGTCGACGTAGAAAAGTCTTCTACTACATAGTGTGATGCAAGACGTTGAAATCCTCTGGCAGTAGGCATACCGGAAAGATGAAAAGCGGGTAATGCATTTACAAGGGTGAAAAAGGGAAAACGCAAATGGTAGACAAAGAGGAAAGCGCTCGGACTAAAGGAGGACACAAGGAAGGCAGAAGCAGTCATTGTGTACACTGTTCAATCTGAGAAATGGATTGGAGGAAATAAAAGAAAGATTCAGAGGTGAGGACTGACGTTCATTTTGAACAGAAATATGCTCCTTCGAAGTCGTGAAGAATTACAGACCCTGTTGAATGGGATGAACAGTCTATTGAGGACTGATGATTATGGACTTATAGTAAATAAAAAAGTAAGAAAGCCCAGCGATGCATTTTCTTTGCAATGTGATCTCGTAGTCTGCATATCTACTGCAAATTTTCATAAATACAGCTGCATGACTCAGTGCCACACTACGTCAGTTGTATCAACATTACACGTACAAGAAAGATTGTACCACAACGTTCAGAATTTACCTAAATATATCTGAGATATGGTAGTGATAGATGCAATGACCGTCCTCGCTCATTGCTGAAGTACTCGTATTTAAACGCTTTTACTGAAAACTGCAAATTATTATGGTTCAAATGCTTCAAATGGCTCTAAGCACTATGCGACTTAACATCTGAGGTCACCAGTCTCCTAGAATTAGAACTACTTAAACCTAACAAACCTAAGGACATCACACACATCTATACCCGAGGCAGGATTCGAACCTGCGACCGTAGCAGCCACGTGGTTCCGGACTGAAGCGCTTATAACCGCTCGACCATAGCGGCCGGCCAGTTATTACGGTATATTCTATAGCTATTTATCTAGAAATGTAGTCTTCGCTTTCAAAAGTCCTTATTAGTTTACGGGCGGTTTCTCAGAAAACCTAAAAAAGCATTTTTTAGATAATTTTTTACCAAAACCGAGCCCGCGGATTCTAAAACGGATATGCACAGCGAACGCCTAACATCCCGATCTCGAACGGTCTTGAAAATTATTTTGATATCTTTAGCCTTTCCCGAGATACAGAGGTTCAAAGTTACGCTACTTTTATGCGATTAATACACACATAAAAAACGATGTGAGGCAAAAACACGGTTTATTGAAGGACGTAGCACAGAGAAATATGCTATAAGAATTCTCCTTTATCGTCAGAAGGGTTTTGGGAACCCCATTTTGTACTACTGAAGGGCATGCAAAATTTTTGTGGATGTAAAGTCCGGTCAATTTCACATAAGTAAACCATCAAAATTATACTGACCCATAAAGTTCTTGTCATACGAGTGACAAGCCCTGCTGTAGCAGGGAAAATTGGGAACCGGCGGCAAAATGTACCCATCGAAACACAAAAAGGTGAATATTCTCTTCGTTATTTAAAAGACTGACTTAAAAATGGGTTCCAAGCGGTCTCGTTTTACCTTCCTCAGCATCTTTAAAAATTTACCCAAAAATCTTGGTAGTCAGACATATTCGCAGTTTTTTTATGCTGAGGCAGAGGGGGACTGTGGCAGTGGGGAAGGGACGGAAAAGTAATAAATACAAGCAGATAGCAGACAGTGGTTGTGCTATAGAAGCAGCGAGTGAGACAACAGTAGTGCGAGGGGAAGAGAGGGACAGAGTTGCAGTGGAACGTTGTTGACAATGTCAGGACAGTGTGCTAGGAAAATATTGAGGAAAACAGTGCCAGTTAGAGAGGAATAAAGAGAAGCAGTAAGTGGAAGTTGACTAGAGTCAGTGCTAATTAGAGACAGTGTCTGTGACACGACAACGAGGAAAAGAGAGACAATAACTGTGAGAAGAGTCAGCAGCAATAGGAATGAATGAATAGGATAGTAGCAGTAAGAGACAGCAAGAGGGATACAGGAACAGGAGACAGTAGTGGCAGGACAGAACTAAGGAGACTGTTGCTGTGAGACAGGTGGAGTGACAGTTAGAGAGACAAAAAGAAATAATGACAGTGAGTTGAGCTGGGTAGTGACTGAGAACTGAGAAGTGGAAGTGGATGAGTATAAGCGATGGATCAGTTGGTGTTAGCGAGGTATAGTTAGGGAAGCATAAGGGAGTGAGAGGGGAGTTGGAAGCTACAAAAAACGCAAACATGTTCGCATAGCACAATTTTTGGGAAAATTTTTAAAGGTGCTCAGGAAGCTAGAATGAGGTAGCAAAAACTTTCGGTAACATCGGTTGCAAAATTATTATATAGATTAGTTCTTTCCACTTTTTTATAAAATGGTTTCACACACGAATACCTGGCAGATACTTAGCTCAGGAGATTGATTAGAGACCTATTATACAAGGTGGTCCATTGATTGTGACCGAGCTAAATATCTCACGAAGCAAGCATCAAACGAAAACTACAAAGAACGAAACTCGTCTAGCTTGAAGGGGGAAACCAGATGGCGCTATGGTTGGCCCGCTAGATGGCGCTGCCATCGGTCAAACGGATATGAACTGCGTTTTTTACTTCGACCATAGATACTAGTAGACTGGCCTTGCTGTGCAGAAGCTATAGGGCTGGTGTGGCTCCAACATAAACCACGTGACTGTTGGCAAAACGTGGAAAACGTGGCGGGATTTCAAATGAGCGGTCTGCCATCCTGTGTTTGTATCGTATTTTACCCACATTTCTCAATTGACTGCCAAACGCTTCCAACAAAAATTACTTTTTTATTTGCGAAAAATTATGTCAGAACTACATTTGACCTGGATTTGTTCACAGTACCATTTATAAAATCTAAAAAATATATCGAAGGCCCCTCTGGTGGGCAGTGGGACTAAATTACTATAGACTATCAGTTAAAGTAAAATGTCGTTAAAATTATTTTAAACAGTAAGAGTGAGCTCGTGTCAAAACTTTAAATATTTGATTCGCCGCGTTTTGAGCTCTAGTCACTTATAAAAGATGGCTCTGAGCACTATGGGACTTAACTGCTACGTCATCAGTCCCCCAGAACTTCTTAAACCTAACTAACCTAAGGACAGCACACAACACCCAGCCATCACGAGGCAGAGAAAATCCCTCACCCCGCCGGGAATCGAACCCGGGAACCCGGGCGTGGGAAGCGAGAACGCTACCGCACGACCACGAGATGCGGGCACTTATAAAAGAAAATGGTATATGGGAATTATGTCAACTATAGGTCCCAAAATTTTCGACTTTAGGAGCAGGTCCATTTTAGAGTATCAATTTTAGGTGCACTTCAAAGGTTCAGTTCCTATTATTTTTAGAAAAGTTTAAACTATCAGTTTAAAAAAATGATATTTTAGATGAAAGGTGAGACTCTGAAGTTTCAGAAAATAATTTTGGAACCTACATTTATTTAATAGTATTAGAAGGTAGAAAAAAATGCTCTTCATGTGTCGACTATAGGTGCTCTTTCCTTATTATAATCTCACTTGTATATACAAAAAGGCGCCTATGTGCAGATGGCTTAAAGTTTTTCCGTTTCAGGGCCTGTATCAAAAGCTGTCTTCGGTTTTCATCCTTAGGGAACCTATGATATGAGTAGGAACGAGAAACACTTATACTTACTTCTGTAACCGAACTATCACAGATACTTTCCAAAATGTAATATGAGTCTGCCTTTACAGGCATCACTTTCAACACTTTAATTTACGTGATACTCTATTTCAAGTGTAAAAAACATATAAAAGTCACTTCAGCAGATTTCAGTAAACGCATCTGCATTATCATAGAAACACACGTGAAATGTAATGCCATTTCCCCCGACAATACGCTGAGTACAGCCATAAGCGCAACACGAAACAACCATGTTTTGCCAACATTCACGTGACTTTAGCCCAGAGATGTAGGAGCCACGAAAATGACGTCAGGGCCAGTCTATTATATTTATGGTCGAAGGTTTTTTAAAAAAGGAACCCCCATTTTTACTACATATTCGTGTAGTACGTAAAGAGATATGAGTGTTTTAGTTGGACCACTTTTTTCGATTTGCGATAGATAGCGCTGTAATAGTCACAAACGTATAAGTACGTGGTATCACGTAACATTCCGCCAGTGCGGACGGTATTTTCTTCGTGATACATTACCCGTGTTAAAATGGACCGTTTACCAATTGCGGGAAAGGTTGATATCGTGTTGATGTATGGTTATTGTGATCAAAATGCCCAACGGGTGTGTGCTATGTATGCTGCTCGGTATCCTGGACGACATTCTCCAAGTGTCCGGACCATTCGCCGAATAGTTACGTTATTTAAGGAAACAGGAAGTGTTCAGCCACATGTAAAACGTAAACCACGACCTGCAACAAATGATGATGCCCAAGAAGGTGTTTTAGCTGCTGTCGCGGCTAATCCGCACGTCAGTAGCAGAGAAATTGCGAGAGAATCGGGAATCTCAAAAATGTCGGTGTTGAGAATGCTACATCAACATCGATTGCACCCATACCATATTTGTATGCACCAGGAATTGCATGGCGACGACTTTGAAGGTTGTGTACCCTTCTGCCACTGGGCACAAGAGAAATTACGGGATGATGACAGATTTTTTGCACTAGTTCTATTTAGCGACGAAGCGTCGCTCACCAACAGCAGTAACGTAAAGCGGCATAATGTGCACTATTGGGCAACGGAAAGTCCACGATGACTGCCACAAGTGGGACATCAGCGACCTTGGCGGGTTAATGTATGGTGCGGCATTATGGGAGGAAGGATAATTGGCCTCCATTTTATCGATATCAATCTGAATGGTGCAATGTATGCTGATTTCCTACGTAATGTTCTACCGATGTTACTACGAGATGTTTCACTGCATGACAGAATGGTGATGTACTTCCAACATTGTGGATGTCCGGCACATAGTTCGCGTGCGGATGAAGCGGTATTGAACAGCATATTTCATGACAGGTGGATTGGTCGTCGAAGCACCGTACCATGGCCCACACGTTCACCGGATCTGACGTCCCCGGATTTCTTTCTGTGAGGAAAGTTGAAGGATATTTGCTATCGTGATCCACCGACAACGCCTGACAACATGCGTCAGCGCATTGTCAATGCACGTGCGAACATTACGGGAGGCGAACTACTCGCTGTTGAGAGGAATGTCGCTACACGTATTGCCCAATGCATTGAGGTTGACGGACATCATTTTGAGCATGTATTGCAGTAATATGGTATTTATAGGTAATCACGCTGTAACAGCATGCGTTCTCAGAAATGATAAGTTCACAAAGGTAGATGTATCACATTGGAACAACCAAAGTAAAATGTTCAAACGTACCTACGTTCTGTATTTTAATTTAAAAGACCTACCTGTTACCAACTGTTCGTCTAAAATTGTCAGCCATATGTTTGTGACTATTAAAGCGCCATCTATCACAAAGCGAAAAAAGTGGTCCAACTAAAACATTCATATTTCTTTACGTACTACACGAATATATAATAAAAAATGGTGGTTCCTATTTAAAAAGAAACGCAGTTGATATCCGTTTGACCTATGGTAGCGCCATCTAGCGGGCCAACCATAGCGCCATCTGGTTTCCCCCTTCAAGCTAGACGAGTTTCGTTCTTTGTAGTTTTTGCGTTTGACGCTTATTTCGTGAGATACTTGGCCCGGTCACGATCAGTGGACCACCCTGTATAGTACACTGATCTCCAAACCCTACTTGAGATTCCGTCACACCCGTGGGAGTTCTTATTCTTTAGTGATTTCATAATTGACTGAATTTTATATTTGCTTCGTTCCTGTAAATGCATGTGGTATAATCTAGGAACACCAGATTTAAAGATCGAGTGCTAAAATCCGAGGGTCGCCATGTGTGTTTCCGGCAGTTTATGATTCTCTGAGGAGGATGGCCGAAGTATGTGTAACAATGAGCGGTAAGCACATTGAGAATCTTCTGTAGTTTTAACAGATGGGACCAAATTTCCTACATCTCAACAAATATTCGTTTCCGAAAATATGTATAATACCTAAACCATGTAGAGTCTGAGCATTTCTTTACAAGCTTATAAGTAAATATCGCTATTCAACTATGTTAGTAACAAACATCTACATCGGTTAAATAGGCGGACTGTATCAAGAATAAATCTGGTATAAAACTTCTTTCGATTTTCTCTGCATTTTATACTAACATGTGCATCAGAATCTTCTCGTAGAAAGTTATTGATTTGAAAGACTGCAAACAGCTTAAAAACCGCAGAAAACAGTACAGCAATAATAGATATTTCTCTTCCTCCGCAGCCGGCCGGAGTGGCCGAGCGGTTCTAGGCGCTTCAGTCTGGAACCGCGCGACCGCTACGGTCGCAGGTTCGAATCCTGCCTCGGGCATGGATGTGTGTGATGTGCTTAGGTTACTTAGGTTTAAGTAGTTCTAAGTCTAGAGGACTGATGATCTCAGATGTTAAGTCCTATAGTGCTCAGAGCCATTTGAACCATTTCTGTTCATCCGCAGCCTAGGTAGCTAACGCACACATGTGCAATGGCGCTCGACCTGGCGGTAGTCGTCTGAAACCCCAGAGCCGGTAAGCATTATCACTGTCAGGATGTGGCTGGCAGGGAGTATTGGTGGCGTAAAAGTCCTCATCACCAGGCTTTGCTCCTGTTTCCTGGGTTAAATACCAAAAGTATTCGCAGTGTCTCATGGAGTGAGACCATGTGACGAAGTTGATGGAAATCTGTTCTTCAGATGGAGATGTTAAGCACGCAGGTCCCCATGACGCTATTCTAGAAAAGTAAGCTATTTATTGGCAATGGATTCCCCTCTCTTTTCATCATACAGCCCAAAGACACTACACTATGGATGAATCAATTACAATCATCTACACTTTACAGGCAGGTTCCATATACATACATTTCCGGAAAGCGTTTCACGTGTTGTCCCACCGCAGACTATTAAGGTAGGTACGAGGATATGGAACAGGCTCTCACGTTCGTGAGCGGCTCTAAAACTTCTTAAGTAATAGAACCTATTCATCAGAGACAAGGGTATCGTCTGGAGTTCCCTGGACAAGTGCGATAGGAGCGCCCCTGTTCTCCATATACGTAAAGGATCAAACGGACAGTGCGAACAGCAGTTTGCACCTATTTGCTGATGAGTGACGATAGCAGTATACAAGGGTGAGTAAGACAAATTTTCTGGTTGGTGTGATGGATGGCATCTTGCTGTAAGTATAGAAAAATATAAGTTACTGCAGATGAGTAGGAAAAATAATCGCACAATATTGGAATACAGCTTAGCGGTGCGCTACTTAACACAGTCATGTCGATTAAATATCTAGACGTAAAGTAGCAAGGCGATATTAAACGGGACGAGCACGTAAGGGCGTCAGTAGTGGAGGGGGATTTATTGGGAGAATTCCAGGAGAATGTGGTTCATCTGTAGAGGAGACCGCGTATAGAACGCCAGTGCGTCCCACTCTTGAGCAATGCTCCAGCGTTTGGGATCTCCACCAGGTCGAATTAAAGGAAGACATCGAAGCATATCAGAGGCAGGCTCATAGACTCGTTACCGGTAGGTACGACCATTACATGAGTATTACGGAGACACTTCTGGAACTCTAGTGGGAATACCTGGAGGAAATACGACGTTCGCAAGAATATTGAGAAAGTTTAGAGTATCGACATTTCAGCTGACTGCACGACAATTCTGCTGGTGCCCAATGTACCCTACGCGCAAAGGTGACAAGGTAGGAGAAATTAGGGCTCGTACGGATGCATACAGACAGACGTTTGTCCCTCGCTCTATTTGCGAGTGGAACAGGAAAGGAAATAACAAGTAGCGGTACGAGGTACGATCCGCCGAGGACCATACCGTAGTTTGTGGTTTTTATATATGTGCATGTAAATGTAGAGCTAGATATTTTAGGCACAGCTCTCATATTGTTGTTGTTGTGGTCTTCAGTCCTCAGACTGGTTTGATGCAGCTCTCCATGCTACTCCATCCTGTGCAAGTTTCTTCACCTCCCAGTACTTACTGCAACCTACATCCTTCTGAATATGCTTACTGTATACATCTCTTGGTCTCCCTCTACGATTTTTACCCTCCACGCTGCCCTCCAATGCTAAGTGTGATCCCTTGACGCTTCAGAACATGTCCTACCAACCGGTCTCTTTTTTTTTGTCAAGTTGTGCCACAAACGCCTCATCTCCACAATTCTATTCAATACCTCCTCGTTAGTTATGTGATCTACCCATCTAAAAATGGTTCAAATGGCTCTGAGCACTATGGGACTTAACATCTATGGTCATCAGTCCCCTAGAACTTAGAACTACTTAAACCAAACTAACCTAAGGACATCACACAATACCCAGTCATCACGAGGCAGGGAAAATCCCTGACCCCGCCGGGAATCGAACCCGGCAACCCGGGCGTGGGAAGCGAGAACGCTACCGCACGACGACGACCTGCGGACTCTACCCATCTAATCTTCAGCATTAATCTGTAGCACCACATTTCGAAAGCTTCTATTCTCTTCTTCTCCAAACTATTTATCGTCAATGTTTCACTTCCATACATGGCTACACTCCATACAAATACTTTCAGAAACGACTTCCTCACACTTAAATCTATACTCGATGTTAACAAATTTCTCTTCTTCAGAAACGCTTTCCTTGCCACTGCCAGTCTACATTTCATATCCTCCCTACTTCGACCATCATCAGTTATTTTGCTCCCAAAATAGTAAAACTCATTTACTACTTTAAGTGTCTCATTTCCTAATATAATTCCCTCAGTATCACCCGACTTAATTCGAGTACATGCCATTATCCTCGTTTTGCATTTGTTGATGTTCATCTTATATCCTCCGTTCAAGACACTATCCATTCCGTTCAACTGCTCTTCCAAGTCCTTTGCTGTCTCTGACAGAATGACAGTGTCATCGGCGAACCTCAAATTTTTTATTTCTTCTACATGGATTTTAATACCTGCTCCGAATTTTTCTTTTGTTTCCTTTACTGCTTGCTCAATATACAGATTGAATAACGTCAGGGAGAGGCTACAACCCTGTCTCACTCCCTTCCCAACCGCTGCTTCCCTTTCATGCCACTGGACTCTTATAACTGCCATCTGGTTTCTGTACAAATTGTAAATAGCCTTTCGCTCCCTGTATTTTAGCCCTGACACCTTCAGAATTTGAAAGAGAGTATTCCAGTCAACATTGTCAAAAGCTTTCTCTAAGTCTACAAATGCTAGAAACGTAGGTTTGCCTTTTCTTAAACTTTCTTCTAAGATAAGTCGTAAGGTTAGTATTGCCTCACGTGTTCCAACATTTCTATGGGATCGAAACTGAGCTTCCACGAGGTCCGCTTCTACCAGCTTCCCATTCGTCTGTAAAGAATTCGCGTTAGTATTTTGCAGCTGTGTCTTATGAAACTGATAGTTCGGTAATTTTCACATCTGTCAACACCTGCTTTCTTTGGGATTGGAATTATTCTTCTTCTTGATATCTGAGAGTATTTCGCCTGTCTCATCTTGCTCACCGGATGGTAGAGTTTTGTCATGACTGGCTCTCCCAAGGCCGTCAGTAGTTCTAATGGAATGGTGTCTACTCCCCGGGCCTTGTTTCGACTCAGGTCTTTCAGTGCTCCGTCAAACTCTTCACGCAGTATCATATCTCCCATTTCATCTTCATCCTCTTCCATTTCGATAACATTGCACTCAAGTACATCGCCCTTGTATCGACCCTCTATATACTCCTTCCACCTTTCTGCTTTCCCTTCTTTGCTTAGAACTGGGTTTCCATCTGAGCTCTTGATGTTCATACAAGTGGTTCTCTTTTCTCCAAAGGTCTCTTTAATTTTCATGTAGGCAGTATCTATCTTACCCCTAGTGAGATAAGCCTCTACATCCTTATATTTGTCCTCTATCCATCCCTGCTTAGCCATTTTGCACTTCCAGTCGATCTCATTTTTGAGACGTTTGTATTCCTTTTTGCTTGCTTCATTTATTGCATTTTTATATTTTCTGCTTTCATCAATTAAATTCAATATTTCTTCTGTTACCCAAGGATTTCTACTAGCCCTCGTCTTTTCACCTACTTGACTCTTTGCTGCCTTCACTTCTTCATCCCTCAGAGCTACCCATTCTTCTTCTACTGTATTTCTTTCCCCCATTCCTGTCAATTGTTCCCTTATGCTCTCCCTGAAACTCTGTACAACCTCTGGTTCTTTCAGTTTATCCAGGTCCCATCTCCTTAAATTCCCACCTTTTTGCAGTTTCTTCAGTTTTAATCTACAGGTCATAACCAATAGATTGTGGTCAGAGTCCACATCTGCCCCTGGAAATGTCTTACAATTTAAAACCTGGTTCCTAAATCTCTGTCTTACCATTATATAATCTATTTGATACCTTCTAGTATCTCCAGGATTCTTCCATGTATACAACCTTCTTTCATGAATCTTGAACCAAGTGTTAGCTATGATTAAGTTATGCTCTGTGCAAAATTCTACCAGACGGCTTCCTCATTCATTTCGTACCCCCAATCCATATTCACCTACTATGTTTCCTTCTCTCCCTTTTCCTACTCTCGAATTCCAGTCACCCATGACTATTAATTTCGTCTCCCTTCAGTACCTGAATAATTTCTTTTATCTCATCATACATTTCATCAATTTCTTCATCATCTGCAGAGCTAGTTGCTATATAAAGTTGTACTACTGTAGTAGGCGTGGGCTTCGTGTCTATCTTGGCCACAATAATGCGTTCACTATGCTGTTTGTAGTAGCTTACCCGCATTCCTATTTTTTTTATTCGTTATTAAACCTACTCCTGCATTACCCCTATTTGATTTTGTATTTATAACCCTGTATTCACCTGACCAAAAGTCTTGTTTCTCCTGCCACCGAACTTCACAAATTCCCACTATATCTAACTTTAACCTATCCATTTCCCTTTTTAAATTTTCTAACCTACTTGCCCGATTAAGGGATCTGACATTCCACGCTCCGATCCGTAGAACGCCAGTTTTCTTTCTCCTGATAACGACGTCATCTTGAGTAGTCCCCGCCCGGAGATCCGAATGGGGGACTATTTTACCTCCGGAATATTTTACCCAAGAGGACACAATCGTCATTTAACCATACAGTAAAGCTGCATGTTCGGGAAAAATTACGGCTGTAGTTTCCCCTTGCTTTCAGCCGTTCGCAGTACCAGCACAGGCCAGATCAGTCAATCATCCAGACTGTTGCACCTGCAACTCCTGAAAAGTCTGCTGCCCCTCTTCAGGAACCACATGTTTGTCTGGCCTCTCAACAGATACCCCTCCGTTGTGGTTGCACCTACGGTACGGCCACTTGTATCGCTGAGGTACGCAAGCCTCCCCTCCAACGGCAAGGTCCATGGTTCATGGGGGGGAGACAGCTCTCATACACGACGTGAAAAGAATCGTTGAGGAAAGGACATGTAGGAAACACCAACTAGACGGGGCAAGCATGATCGGACTTTTGTTAAGACATCAGGGAATAACTTCCATTATACTAGAGGAAGCCGTGGAGGGCAAACACTGTAGGCGAAGGCACAGGTTGGAATATATCCGACGAATAATTGAGAATGTATGGTGCTAATGCTACTCCGAGAAGAAGATAATGGTGTGCTTGCCAAAAATGCCAAACGACTCTTTTTCTTTTTACATTTAAGAAATCGATTTTTTGACTGTAGACCATGAAGAAAAACAAATTTTCTAAGAGACTTACAACAACATTATCTAGTCACGTTCTTTAGTGGAATGAAGCTAAAAAATATCCTGTGTGTATACATGCGGCAGTAGCGGATATCGAGGGGTTTTCTTGTTTGTCAATGAGGAGTGTGTTAGTCGGAATCTTTCGCAACATCGCCGCATGGAGCCAGGTCATGGATATTCACTTCATAACGAGAGATGAACATTCTTTGAAGAGATGAAACATCAACCTGAACCTTATGATGAAACAGGTTTCGCCAGAAAAACCGAGTCTACCTTAAGCAGGCGTGTTGCACCATTATTCTGGTAAAGGAAAAGTCACTCGGACGTCACACCGTGAATATTTGTGTACTAACAGCACGAAAATCTCTGAACAAAATTTTGTATTGTGTGTATTTCCGAAGAAAATGGGAATTTTGCAAGACGGTAATCGCTTGTTTAGCTGTGAGGCGGGGTAACATACAGGAACAAACAATCAGTTGTGAGAAATTTTGGACAGATGTCAGAAACACGATCAATACTATTTGCTGGATTGAACACATTATTAGTCCGCTAAGAGAGACTCATTGTAGAAGTAGTGAGGATACAACGTTACCGTTTCCGTCGAGTTCACGGCGTGTTACACATGGCTGATCGTCCTATTTCTAGATGTATGCGCACACATCAGATTATTATTATATTGTTATTGTTATTATGGTTTTCGTATTCTGCTTGTGCTCACACACAATTAGAAAAATTGAGTGTTTATGACGTGATATGATGGTGTAACTGGAGCCAACAATATGGATATAAAAGATAATAGTACAATATTCTTGATAAACATTAATTTTCTACTACAAATCGTATACATAGAACGAAAAACGTTAAAAGCAAACAAAAAGTATCAAACCTGGGACAAATCAATCAACTGCATCGCATATATTGGAGTTCTCCTATACGTCATCGTCCCTGAAGTCAGCTTTGTCTTCCTTACAAACGACGATGTCCACGGCATCTTCCATAACACCGCCGTTCAGCCGGTACTCTGTCTGTAGTACCTATCTTACGATAATACCCCGTGTAACAATGCAGGGAGAGACACCAAGGAAGGATTTGGAAGTTTATTGAGACTTCCTGCAGACATATCCGCAGATATAGTGTGCTCCCTGAACACAGTTTTTATTTTCATCCAGACAAGTTCAATTACACTCAAGGTGTAGTTATTTTATTTATTTATCAGGTGGGACCTTGCAAGTATAAGATACTTTATCACGGAGCAAGTCAGCACACGCTTTACAGATTACTGATTAGAAAACCTATAAAGAAAAAGAATTAATAAAACACAAAAAGGAAGTATATGAATAAAAAACACATTAGAGAGACAAGTTCTCAACTATTGCGAAGAACTCCTCTACAGAACAGAAGCAATGTTCCACAAGGAAAACTTTCAAAAAATGGTTCAAATGGCTCTGAGCACTATGGGACTCAACTACTGTGGTCATAAGTCCCCTAGAACTTAGAACTACTTAAACCTAACTATCCTAAGGACATCACACACATCCATGCCCGAGGCAGGATTCGAACCTGCGACCGTAGTGGTCGTGCGGTTCCAGACTGTAGCGCCTTTAACCGCTCGGCCACTCCGGCCGGCGAAAACTTTCACCTTGAGTTAAAATACACTCCTGGAAATTGAAATAAGAACACCGTGAATTCATTGTCCCAGGAAGGGGAAACTTTATTGACACATTCCTGGGGTCAGATACATCACGTGATCACACTGACAGAACCACAGGCACATAGACACAGGCAACAGAGCATGCACAATGTGGGCACTAGTACAGTGTATATCCACCTTTCGCAGCAATGCAGGCTGCTATTCTCCCATGGAGACGATCGTAGAGATGCTGGATGTAGTCCTGTGGAACGGCTTGCCATGCCATTTCCACCTGGCGCCTCAGTTGGACCAGCGTTCGTGCTGGACGTGCAGACCGCGTGAGACGACGCTTCATCCAGTCCCAAACATGCTCAATGGGGGACAGATCCGGAGATCTTGCTGGCCAGGGTAGTTGACTTACACCTTCTAGAGCACGTTGGGTAGCACGGGATACATGCGGACGTGCATTGTCCTGTTGGAACAGCAAGTTCCCTTGCCGGTCTAGGAATGGTAGAACGATGGGTTCGATGACGGTTTGGATGTACCGTGCACTATTCAGTGTCCCCTCGACGATCACCAGTGGTGTACGGCCAGTGTAGGAGATCACTCCCCACACCATGATGCCGGGTGTTGGCCCTGTGTGCCTCAGTCGTATGCAGTCCTGATTGTGGCGCTCACCTGCACGGCGCCAAACACGCATACGACCATCATTGGCACCAAGGCAGAAGCGACTCTCATCGCTGAAGACGACACGTCTCCATTCGTCCCTCCATTCACGCCTGTCGCGACACCACTGGAGGCGGGCTGCACGATATTGGGGCGTGAGCGGAAGACGGCCTAACGGTGTGCGGGACCGTAGCCCAGCTTCATGGAGGTGGTTGCGAATGGTCCTCGCCGATACCCCAGGAGCAACAGTGTCCCTAATTTGCTGGGAAGTGGCGGTGCGGTCCCCTACGGCACTGCGTAGGATCCTACGGTCTTGGCGTGCATCCGTGCGTTGCTGCGGTCCGGTCCCAGGTCGACGGGCACGTGCACCTTCCGCCGACCACTGGCGACAACATCGATGTACTGTGGAGACCTCACGCCCCACGTGTTGAGCAATTCGGCGGTACGTCCACCCGGCCTCCCGCATGCCCACTATACGCCCTCGCTCAAAGTCCGTCAACTGCACATACGGTTCACATCCACGCTGTCGCGGCATGCTACCAGTGTTAAAGACTGCGATGGAGCTCCGTATGCCACGGCAAACTGGCTGACACTGACGGCGGCGGTGCACAAATGCTGCGCAGCTAGCGCCATTCGACGGCCAACACCGCGGTTCCTGGTGTGTCCGCTGTGCCGTGCGTGTGATCATTGCTTGTACAGCCCTCTCGCAGTGTCCAGAGCAAGTATGGTGGGTCTGACACACCGGTGTCAATGTGTTTTGTTTTCCATTTCCAGGAGTGTACTTGCAATGTATAACCAAATTTGTTCAGTATTGCAGGAAGCCTGCTAAGCGGTGCACAGCTTTCTGTACAGCGCTTAAGGAAATGTTATCCAGGTATACATGGTTTTCTCCTGTGCCTGTCTGTCATTTCAAACACGTACTGGGCTCATACGATTATTAATGTATGACTCGGGTACGTGTTTGACTTTAATTTGCCCTCGATATGTTGGCGAAAATACATGTTTAATTCCGGCGGTATGCATAAAATATCATCCGAAATTGTGCTAAACGCATTCACGGAAAATTATTTCGAGCAGTTAGTTCATGAGCCCACGCGAATAGTAAACGGTTGTGAATACACACTTGACCTCTTAGCAACAAATAATCCTGAGTTAATAACGAGCATCAAAAACTATTCAGGGATTAGCGAACACAGGGTTGTCGTAGCGAGATTGAATATTGCAATCCACAAATACACGAAAAATAAGAGAAAAATATACCTATTCAAAAAAGCAGATAAAAATTCACTTGACACCTTCCTGAGAACAATCTCCTCTCATTCCAGATTAATAATGTAAGTGTAGACCAGATGTGGCTTAAATTCAAAGAAATAGTATCGGCAACAATTGAGAGATTTATACCAAATAAATTAACAAACGAAAGAGCTGATCCTCCTTGGTACACAAAACGTGTTAGTACACTGTTGCAGAAACAACGAAACAAACATGCCAAATTTAAACAGACGCAAAATCCCCAAGATTGACGATCTTTTGCAAAAGCTCGAAATTAAGCGCGGACTTCAATGCGAGATGCCTATAACAGTTTCCACAACGAAACTTTGTCTCCAAACCTGGCAGAAAATCCAAAGAGATTCTAGTCGTATGTGAAGTATGTTAGCGGCAAGAAACAATCGATGCCTTCTCTGCGCGATAGTAATGGAGAATTGAGGTACTATCGAAGACAGTGCTGCCAAAGCAGAGTTACTAAACACAGCCTTCCGAAATGCCTTGAGAAAAGAAGACGAAGTAAATACTCCAGAATTCGAATCGAGAACAGCTGCCAACATGAGTAACGTAGAAGTAAATATCCTCGGAGTAGTGAAGCAACTTAAATTACTTAATAAAAGCAAGTCTTCTGGTCCAGACTGTATACCAATTAGGTTCCTTTCGGAGTATGCTGATGGATTAGCTCCATACTTAACAATCATATACAACCGTTCGCTCGACGAAAGATCCGTATCCAAAGATTGGAAAGTTGCACAGGTCACACCAATATTCAAGAAAGGCAGTCAGAGTAATCCATTAAATTACAGACCCATATCGTTAACGTCGATATGCAGCAAGATTTTAGAACATATATTGTGTTCGAACATTATGCATTACCTCGAAGAAAACGGTCTATTGACACACAGTCAACATGAGTTCAGAAGAGATCGTCCCTGTGAAACACAACTAGCTCTTTATTCACATGAAGTGCTGAGTGCTATTGACAAGGGATTTCAGATCGATTCCGTATTTCTGGATTTCCAGAAGGCTTTTGACACTGTACCACACAAGCTGCTGGTAGTGAAATTGCGTGCTTATGAAACATCGTCTCAGTTATGTGACTGGATTTGTGATTTTCTGTCAGAGAGGTCACAGTTCGTAGTAATTGAGGGAAAGTCATCGAGTAAAACAGAAGTGATTTCCGGCGTTCCCCAAGGTAGTGTTACAGGCCCTTTGCTGTTCCTTATCTATGTAAATGATTTAGGAGATAATCTGAGCAGCCGTCTTCGGTTGTTTGCAGATGACGCTGTCGTTTATCGACTAATAACGTCATCAGAAGATCAAAACAAACTGTGAAACGATTTAGGAGAGATATCTGAATGGTGCGAAAAGTGGCAGTTGACCCTAGATAACGAAAAGTGTGAGGTCATCCACATGAGTGCTGAAAGGAACTCGTTAAACTTCGGTTACACGATAAATCAGTCTACTCTAAAATCCGCAAATTCAACTAAATACCTAGGTATTACAATTTCGAACAACTTAAATTGGAAGGAACATACAGAAAATGTTGTGGGGAACGCTAACCAAAGACTACGTTTTATTGGCAGGACACCTAGAAAATGTAACAGACCTACTAAGGAGGCTGCCTACACTACGCTTGTTCGTCCACTTTTAGAATACTGCTGCGCGGTGTGGGATCCTTACCAGGTAGGACTGACGGAGTACATCGAAAAAGTTCAAAGAAAGGCAGCACGTTTTGTATTATCGCGAAATATGGGAGAGGTGGCTCAAATGGCTCTGAACTTCTGAGGTCATCAGTCCCCTAGAACTTAGAACTACCTAAACCTAACTAACCTAAGGACATCACACACATCCATGCCCGAGGGAGGATTCGAACCTGCGACCGTAGCGGTCGCGCGGTTGCAGACTGTAGCGCCTAGAACCGCTCGGCCACTCCGTATGGGAGAGAGTGTGACAGAAATGATACAGGATTTGGGCTGGGAATCATTATTAGAAAGGCGTTTTTCGTTGCGACGGAATCTTCTCACGAAATTCCAATCACTAACTTTCTCCTCCGAAAGCGGAAATATTTTGTTGACACCGACGTACATAAGAAGGAACGATCTCCACGATAAAATAAGGGCAATCAGAGCTCGTACGGAAAGATACAGGTGTTCGTTCTTTCCGCGCACTATACGAGATTGTAATAATAGAGATTGTGAAGGTGGTTCGATGAACCCTCTGCCAGGCTCTTGAATGTGATTTGCAGAGTATCCAAGTAGATGTAGATGCCATAGCCCACCAGCGTGGCCGCACTGCCCCCGGGGGTTTCTATGCGCAAGAGTGATGGGGCCACAACAACGCAGAATCAAGTGTGTCGGCACAGCAATAACAATAGCAATCCGTGTTGTACACAACCTCTCCAGACACCATCGCTGCTGCCCTGGACGCTCACCACGCCGATAGATGCCAATGGTATTGCCCGTAGGACGCATAGCTAGCGCAGATCTATTTACTCTCCAACCACATCACGTGGCCGCAAATGGTTAGCGAGCATTTAAACCGCCCGCCAGTTCCTAAGTCATCGACCGGCTCGCATGCGCCAGTTGCATCCAGCCAGCCATCCAACAGGGAATCACAGCCTTCCGGAGCTACGTGAATCCACCAACACATCCTGGCTATGCAAGTCTTGGCCTCTCGGAACTCGTATCTTCGAGGCTGTGGTGTCTCGGCTCGTTACTATGATTCTGCTTAAAGACAGTCGTCTCAGTTTCCGGACCCTGAGGCTTTGCCTCTATCGTATCTTCGTAACTTAGCCATTCTAGGTGAACAATAAAACTCTGAAATGAACTATCAGAAGTCTTTAGTAAGACAGAGACTTCGACTGATAAACTATTTTTGTGTTCTTTTGAATTTGTGCTTCTAGTCAAAGGAGAGTGAATTTATTCTATTAGCAATAATCCTTCTGCTCATTGTCTACCTGGGTGTTAGGTTTTCTTCACTGATCACGGCGCATGTCACTTCATTTGTTCATTGAATGAATGTTAAATTACTACTGAATGAATCAATACTGCCAACAACAAATCCTGTGATTGAATATATGTAGAAGAATGAAAGAACTAGAATTCCGAGACATTTGAAGAAAGACACACATGAATTTCGTGAATTGACAATGCAGGTTAGTCTGCCTTTTCTGGGCTTAGAATATTCTTAAAGCGCACAGAGTTGTTCCAAAATACAATACCGTACAAGATAAGTGAAAGTAAACGTTCATGTTTCAGTCTCAGAGACAGTGACAACTATTTTAAGTTCTTTCTTATATCGAAGACAGCATCATTTCTACACAAAATCACGAAAATATTTTGGTGAATTATTTCATCTGCCGTCAGTCCTGTTGACTGTTTGTCCCCATCTGACAGTAAAATTTCGCGTTTATAAGAGTTCCACGAGAGAAACGGTATGCACAACGTTTTCTGATAGTTACGCGTTAGTCTCTTGTCTGAAACCTGCGTGCTGATGTTATTGACCAGCCTATTAGCAACGCCATTTATATTACGTGTTACGCCTTTCATAATAATACTCGTGTCGTCTGCAAGGAGAACAGTTTTTGTGTCATCTTTCATGTTTATGGTAAGATCACTGATTATCAAGAAAAGTAATGGATCCAGAAAACTGTCCTGTCGAACAACCCACTTTACACGACTCCAGTGAGATTCCTACATCTTCTCTGTTTGTAGGCACTGGAAGACAACTTTCTGCTTCTTTCTTTCCACATATGAAGTGAACCATTGGTGCGCTGCTGTGACCATCTTATTATTTTCTAACTTAAGCAAAAATGTCGTATGGTGTACATTATCAAATGCTGTTTCTAAAACGAGGAACATACCTCCGACGCTCAACCTATCGTTTAGTCCTGCTAGTGCCTCTCACAGAAATGAATAGTGTTTTCTGTGGATACTTCTTTCCTGAACCCAAACTGAGAGTGTGTCATCAAATTACATGTGCTTAGATGCACCTCTGTTCTTCTATACGTGGCTTTCTCAAAAACCTATGGAAATACTGATAGCAAAGGAACTAGCCAGTAACTGTTCCACGTTATGTCTTTAACCCGTTTTATAAATTGCTTTCAGTAAACAGATTAGTCCTGAAAGACACATTGCACAGGCGCTTGAATACAGAATTAATGTATGGCGCACTGGTTCTCATAATCTTCGTTGAGACTTTAATCTTTGATGAAGTAATAGTGATTCACTCTCATCTTGACCTGTTTTCTGTAGCTGCATGTGATGTAGTTGTCTCGGAATACCAACTTTCAAGACTTCCACATGGTAGCAGAAGTAGCACTCGCCAAAATTGACCTATAACACTGTGATAGGATGCGTTATCTGGGACAACAACTGAATAAGGGTAAGGATTTGGCAATACCAGTTCTTATCACCATTTCCCAAAAAACAGTGAAATTTATCTGACCATAGTAATCTGATTGGACCGATTTAGCAGAGAACTGAAGGAGAATTTCTATCAGAAAATCCTAAAGTGGCGACTATCAATCTTCTGGAGGCACTTGCCCAAGGTGTAGCACCTAACACGTCTACCTGTTGCTAGCATTTGCTGTACGTTAAATTACTATCGAGTCAAGATTTTTCAAGGTGAAATATTTCTCTTCTTGATTCTATAATGGCTTTCATATTTACAAGAATCGGGTTCACCATCAACAATATACTTGTAGTCGACTAACACCGATTTCTTGTTTTGAACCTTATTCTACACGAAGCCCACTGACTTCAAAATTTTCTTTGGGGAGTACCAGCTTAACTCTTCTCTACCTTATGTCGCAAAACTGGCAGATGCTTCCTTATACTGGGTACAGCTTTCGGCACTGCATAAAAATCTCACATTTTGTAACGAATGACTTGCTTATTGAAGGCATCTATTACCAGCTCAATTTTGCCACTCTAGTAAGAGAAGAAAAGAGACGAAAAATCACTTGAATACTGTGATGACGTTCTATGGTTAGTCATTTTAATAAGGCACAAAATATTAATATTCCATGAAGTACACTGGGTAAGGCGTCTAAATTTTTCAGCAGAAATTGCTATTAAACTGTTAAAGACTTTCGTAATATGCTTTCACCTAGATGGAAAGTGGCTAGGGGCTTATGGGAAAAAAACAGCAATGAGATTCCGCAGCTTCATTAATAATCGAGTTACAGGCATCAACTTCGCCTTTTAAAATGGAACTATGCCTCCAGAGTAGACAAACTCGATGATACAAATTTAGCGATGTAACTATTTTTGTAGATTTAACACGAAATCACGAAGTAAAGGTACTTTGATTGCTGTTTCTTTTTGTGCTGCTGTTGATGCCGTTGAATTGCATGCCACCAGAAAGTTTACCCCACTGTCTAAGGAAATTTCTGTTCAAAAGTCTTCAAATGTATGTGAAATCTTATGGGACTTAACTGCTAGGGTCATCAGTCCCTAAGCTTACACACTACTTAACCTAAATTACCCTAAGGACAAACACACACACCCATGCCCGAGGGAGGACTCGAACCTCCGCCGGGACCAGCCACACAGCCCATGACTGCAGCGCCTTAGACCGGAAATTTCTGTCGCCTTATTAAGACGCAATGTTGTGCTTGTGTGCTTGTGAGTTAGACTTTACAGAGGCTTAAACGCAGAGGCTTAAACGCAGCAAAAGGAATGACGTTATGTCGCTCGGAAGTTACCGGTTACACGATAAATCACACAAATCTAAAGGCTGTAGATTGAAATAAATACCTAGGAATTACAAATACGAATAACATAAATTGGAACGATCACCGGATAATACGAAAGCATACCGAGGATTGCTATTTACTGGCAGAACACTTACAAGCTGCAATAGGTCTACTAAAGAGACTGCTTACACTACGCTTGTTCGACCTCTTCTGGAGTACTGCTTTGAGATGTGGGATCCACATCAGGTGCGACCGACGGAGGATCTCGAAAAAGTTTAAAGAAGGGTAGCTCGTTTTGTATTATAGGGGAGAGAGTGCCACGAACATGATACGTTAATTAGGGAAGCTGTCGTAAAAACAAAGGCGTTTTCAGTCGCAGTAGGATCTTCCCGTGAAATTTCAATCATCAACTTTCTCCTTCGAGTGCTAATATATTTGTTCGCTCCGACATAAATGGCGAGAAATGATCACCGTAGCAAAATAAGAGAAATCAGAGCTCGCACAAGAACCAGTGCTCGTTTTTCCCGCGTGCCGTTCGAGAAGAAATTACTTGAAGATGATTCTATGAACCGTCTGCCAGGCCCTTAATTGTGAGTTGCACAGTAATCATGTAGATGCAGATGTAGACGTAGATGAAGTCATTCAGCCAACACTGAGATGGGAGAATCAACTATTTTTATCACCCACGATGTTCAACAAATCGTCACATATCCACGAAAACATGTGATGCTCGCAAAGCAATGGTAGTTAGTTAAAAACAGATAGAATTTGCTTGATAGAATTTACTATTTTAAATGAAAATTAAATTATTTCTTCCGGTTTGTTGCATATATTGTTCCACTAGCAGACCTGTAAAAATCGTACACTAAAAAATAAGTTTCATGAGCAACACGCTGTAAATGAGTTGCAGCATTTCTCATAACAAATCTGATCTACATAGGTAGTGTTCCAAGGCACTTCAGTGAACACCTTCCAGAAGGAACATATATGACGACGTATGTATTTTCTCGACGATACAGATTTCTGTCGAGAACAGAGTGAACAACAGGTCTCCACAGTACTGCCTCCCGCTGCGCGAGGTTCCTGGAGAGCGGCATAAACGTCCTAGTAGCGGACCATTCGGCGGCCGCAAAACATCGTAAAAATCCGTGTATTCGACATACTCGTATTTTTATTTTGTGATTTCTTATATCTACAAAAGAGTTTTATCACTGATTTTGTGCAATCGAACTGTGTTATTTAGACTGCAAAAATAGCATAGTTCCATGTAAAATGTCAAGGTTGATATCTGTATCTTTGAACACTTATATTAAAAAAACAAAGTGATTCGAGTGTACTTGAATACACATGTTAAAATAATACCACTGTAATACGTGACAGTATGGGACTCTGCGATGGTGATATAATAAAGCAACTTCTTCTTCGTAGCACTTCCGGGAGAAGAGAAGGCGTCTTCTTAAGTGCTGTCTGACTCCTCATACTGAACAGGGTCTTTACCGTAAAAACTGTAGCTGGTTTTCGCACTGTGAAAACAGTGTGTTCCTACATCACAGCACTTGGTGATGTAAATCACCATTTTGGAAGTTTAGGTTCGTGTAATATTGACAAACTGCCTATTGGCTTCTGTCTCGGGTTCTTCGGCCGACGTTCATCTAATGATGTTTCTGACGTTTCGCCAGCACGAGTGGCTGGCATTGTCAAAGCTTCACCCTCCATTGCCGGTGGTGAACTGGAGCCGAGCTGAATGAGACCGACCACGTAATAAAATTCGCCGACACGGACGTTCTGGCTGTAGAGAAGCACTATCACACGCGCTTGTTTAGAGAAGCTGTAGAAACACAAAAACACGCGAACAGTTTCAACAAGAAAGAGGAAAGCCTTAAGGTAAACGGTTCCTGGCTTCCCGTACTGCAGTGAACGACCGTCGTAGGTAGCAAGAGGAGAACCGCACCGGAAATGACCGCGGAGAAGCCCTCGGACGTTGGCGCGCCAGGTACATATAGTCTGCGGCCGCGAGCTCGGCTCCAGTTTACCACCGGCAATGGAGGGTGAAGCTTTGACAATGCCAGCCACTCGTGCTGGCGAAACGTCAGAAAGATCATTAGATGAACGTCGGCCGAAGAACCCGAGACAGAAGCCAATAGGCAGTTTGTCAACAAGTGGCCACGAAAGCCTTAACAATTTCGTGTAATATTATTATTTTACAAAGTATAGACGGACCGATATCACACATTTTGAGGACATCCCGTTGACAACGAGGTCATTGGAGAGACGAAGGACTACCTCGGATTAGGGAAGATTGGGGAAGGAAAGCGGTCGTGATCCTTCCCAGGAACCATCGCGACGTTTGCCTATAGTGATTTAGGGAAAACACGGAAAACCTAAATCAGGATGACCGGACGCGCCTTTGAACCATCGTCCTCCCGAATGCGAATCCAGTGTGCTAACCACTCATTTTTTCATTATTTCAAAAATAGTAGTCGATCATATTACGTGACACACGAAACAAAACTGAGCACAGTGATGACAGCACATAATATGGCAACAACGCCGGTGCACGCGGCACTGCACGCTGCGATACAATTAGTAGCAAGCAGGGAGACGTGAGTGTCGGTTCAAAATCGTTCGCTTTCTTGCGACTTCAGCCAATCCTACTTTTCGCATCAGTCACTGCGGGCAGTGCATTCCTGGAAGGCGTGATTAGTAAAGTGGGCTGTCTGTATTAAGAGGGTAGCGTATGTGTCCGTAAGGGGGGCATTGTGTGTCTGGGTGTGGGAGAGGGGCGGGGCAAGAATAGTCAACCCCCTCCTCCTCCTGCTCCTCCTCCCTCCCCCCCCCCCCACGCCGGCTCTGAAACACGGAGCACAGGGATTTTATACATTACAGAATGTTGTTAAAGGGGGTAGGACGTCAAACGGGCCGACTTGGAGCAGGAGAGGCACCACAGGGCATTTTATTTTCTACTGTCTATACTTTTACAAATAAATTCATAAAACTTTGTCAGTATGACCAGGAAGGATTCAGGATTCACACTCATAGCAGTCGAAGTGCAAAAACAAAACAAAATAATTTTTTTTTAGATATGAAATTTCATAACTTTTTCACTTACTGTTGGCTGCATTTGTTGCTATAGGTACATTTTTCTTCAGAAGTAAGAGAGATTCTTTAATGAATTTTGCACAGCATACAAACCATACTTACAGGTGTATGAAACTCTAGAATTTTCCAAATCTATTAAAAATTGTGGTAAAAATTGAGATAATTAGCTACAAAATTTGATTTTTTTCAGAACATAAAGTTTAAAACGTACAGCTCATTCATTTTTTCATAAATTAAATAGATTCTAGAGTTTCAGACACCTGTAAGTATGGTTTGTATGCTGTGTAAAATTCATCGAACAGTCTCTCTTACTTATGAAGAAAAGTGTACCTATAGCAACAAATGCAGCCAATAGTAAGTGAAAAAATGATGAAATTTCATATGTAAAAAAAGTTATTTTGTTATGTTTTTGAACTTCCGCTGCTACGAGTGTGAATCCTGAATCCTTCCTGGTCATGCTGACAAAGTTTTATGAATTTACTTGTAAAAGTATAGACAGTGGAAATTAAAATGTCCTCTGGTGCCTCTCCTGCTCCAAGTCAGCCCGTTTGACGTGCTACCCCCCTTAAGGCGACACTTTTAAAAGTGAGCGAATAACCATCAGTTCTCTAGGGATATAATAAATTTTTTGTGTCACTATGAAATTAATTTTCTTTCTAAATAGCCTTTCTGCTAACGATTTTCTTCTATTAGAAGACGCGTTTCGGCAAAGTTTCCCATTTTTATGTGCATTCTCTCTGTGTACTAACCCATTTTTATGCAATGTTCACAACTCACACATCAAAAACATTACGTAAAAATGGTATACTACAAGAGAAATCGCACTTGAAAATGGGAAACATTGCCGAAACGCTTCGTGTAAAATATGAATAAAAGAAAATCGTGACTGGTAGAGGAAAAGTTATTTACAATCAGCCCACTGTTTTCAGTCGCAAGCTTTCACAAAACATTTATAATGTATAAAATCAGCAAAATTAAATTCTTGGTGGATGACACGTCTCGAAACTAAGCAACTCATTTATATAAAAATTGACAATTTTAGAATCTTACCCTGCCCCACCTCCCCTCGCTGCCGCCACCACCCCTCCTCACCGCCATGTGTAAATTTCTACGCCTCCCGGTGTGGATACACGGTTTGAGGCGCCATGCCAAGGATTGCGCGGCCCCTCCCGCCGTATGTTCGAGTCCTCCCTCGGGAATGGGTGCGTTTGTTGTTCTTAGCATAAGTTACTTTAAGTAGTATGTAAATCTAGGGACCGATGGCCTCAGCAGTTTCGTCCCTTACGGATTCACACACATCTCAACATTTGATATTACTACGGTTGACCGTGGAGGCCAGGCACGCGTTTTACTAGTTACTAGAGTGATGACGTCTACTGGTCTGGTTATCGGCAGAGACTGCAGTAGTCTGTGGATGACTACTTTGACGAAGATCTTACTGTTACTTGTCTCTGGAAGAAGACATGGATCCGGCTTTTGTCGGTGTGAGCCCACAAGGCCTGTGATGAGAGGCGGCAGCCGCAGTAACTGCAGCCGGCTGCCCCAGAATGTGTGCCGGCCGCGCTGCGCGGGCCTAATCCACGAGCGAGGCCGGGATTAGCGCGCTGATCCTGTTACCTGGTCTGCTCGCCGGCTTCTGGAACGCCGCGCTCTCTTCCGATACGGAGCGAAGAACGGGACCAACTTTCCTCGCTGGCAACTTTCTCTTTCCTGGCGTGTATACCGGCTGGCGATTCCTTGATTTGGCAACTTTGTGGCCCGTCGCCAGTTATTGTCGCCGTCGTCGGTTAACCTAAGTGAGGAAAGCTGTGCGCTGCCTAAATTTGGATCTAGATGGTAACGTACTTGAACTGTTACTTAATCGTGCTACGTGAGCAGAAGACTGGGGACGAGTTCAACATTTGCAAAAAGCTGCTGACCACAGTACGATACCAATAGTCGTTTTGGATCGTGTGGATTCAATTCGAGTAGGGGATTCGGACGCGTGCAGGGAGCAAAATTTGGTACTTACAAGGGGAACGTCTCAGACACGAGCCACCGATGTGGCTCATATTTGGGAGGTAGCTTGTGTACAACCTAAAATAATGGACTCTAAGATGTTTTTGTTCACCCTCCCCTCCCCCCCCCCCCCCCCCCCCCCCCCGTCACGCCACCAATATTAACGTAATCGACAGACAATTCAAGTTTGAAAACATATTTCATCATACGTCGAACAGATGTACAGAACTATAGACCTATATCTCTAACGTCGATCAGATGTAGAATTTTGGAACACGTATTGTGTTCGAGTATAATGACTTTTCTGGAGACTAGAAATCTACTCTGTAGGAATCAGCATGGGTTTCGAAAAAGACGGTCATGTGAAACACAGCTCGCAAGGCGTTCGATACAGTTCCCCACAGTCGTTTAATGAACAAAGTAAGAGCATATGGACTATCAGACCAATTGTGTGATTGGATTGAGGAGTTCCTAGATAACAGGACGCAGCATGTCATTCTCAATGGAGAGAAGTCCTCCGAAGTAAGAGTGATTTCAGGTGTGCCGCAGGGGAGTGTCATGGGACCGTTGCTATTCACAATATACATAAATGACCTGGTGGATGACATCGGAAGTTCACTGAGGCTTTTTGCAGATGATGCTGTGGTGTATCGAGAGGTTGTAACAATGAAAAATTGTACTGAAATGCAGGAGGATCTGCAACGAATTGACGCATGGTGCAGGGAATGGCAATTGAATCTCAATGTAGACAAGTGTAATGTGCTGCGAATACACAGAAAGATAGATCCTTTATCATTTAGCTACAAAATAGCAGGTCAGCAACTGGAAGCAGTTAATACCATAAATTATCTGGGAGTACGCATTAGGAGTGATTTAAAATGGAATGATCATATAATGTTGAGCGTCGGTAAAGCAGATGCCAGACTGAGATTCATTGGAAGAATCCTAAGGAAATGCAATCCGAAAACAAAGGAAGTAGGTTACAGTACGCTTGTTCGCCCACTGCTTGAATACTGCTCAGCAGTGTGGGATCCGTACCAGATAGGGTTGATACGAGATATAGAGAAGATCCAACGGAGAGCAGCGCGCTTCGTTACAGGATGACTCAGCAATCGCGAAAGCGTTACGGAGATGATAGATAAACTCCAGTGGAGGACTTTGCAGGAGAGACGCTCAGTAGCTCGGTACGGGCTTTTGTTGAAGTTTCGAGAACATACCTTCACCGAAGAGTCAAGCAGTATATTGCTTCCTCCTACGTATATCTCGCGAAGAGACCATGAGGATAAAATCAGAGAGATTAGAGCCCACACAGAGGCATACCGACAATCATTCTTTCCACGAACAATACGAGACTGGAATAGAAGGGAGAACCGATAGAGGTACTCAAGGTACCCTCCGCCACACACCGTCGGGTGGCTTGCGGAGTATGGATGTAGATGTAGATGTAGATACACTGAGGTGACAAAAGTCATGCGACACCTTCTGATATCGTGTCGCACCTACTTTTGCTGGCCTAGTGCCTAGTGCAGCATGTCGACGTGGCATGCTCAACAAGTCGTTGCAAGATCCCCTGCAGAAATATTGTGCCATGATGACTCTACAGCCGCTCATTATTGCGAAAGTTCTGCCGATGCAGGATTTTGTGCATGAACTAGACTCTCCACCGTGTGCCATAAAAATTACATGCGATTCATATTATTCTACCTGGACAACCAAATCATTCGCTCGAATTGTCCAGAATTTTCTTCAAACCAGTCGCGAACGACTGTGGTCTGGTGAGATGGCGCATTCTCATCCATCGTTGTTTCGGAACATGATTGGCAAATGTTCTCGATGAAGCCGAATATAATCATTTCCAGTCAATGATCGTTTCAGTTGTAATGGCAGTTGTGGGGAAGGCGGATAGTCGTCTTCGGTTCATTGGTAGAATTTTGGGAAGATGTGGTTCATCTGTAAAGGAGACCGCTTATAAAACACTAATACGACCTAGTTTTGAGTACTGCTCGAGCGTTTGGGATCCCTATCAGGTCGGATTGAGGGAGGACATGGAAGCAATTCAGAGGCGGGCTGCTAGATTTGTTACTGGAAGGTTTGATCATCACACTAGTGTTACGGAAATGCTTCAGGAACTCGGGTGGGAGTCTCTAGAGGAAAGGAGGCGTTCTTTTCGTGAATCGCTACTGAGGAAATTTAGAGAACCAGCATTTGAGGCTGACTGCAGTACAATTTTACTGCCGCCAACTTACGTTTCGCTTAAAGACGACAAAGATAAGATAAGAGAGATTAGGGCTCGTACAGAGGCATATAGGCAGTCATTTTTCCCTCGTTCTGTTTGGAACAGGGAGAGAAGACGCTAGTTGTGGCACGAGGTACCCTCCGCCACGCACCGTATGGTGGATTGCGGAGTATGTATGTAGATGTAGATGTAGATGTAGTTGGACCAGAGGACCCAGTTCATTCTATGTAAACACAGCCCACACCTTTATGGAGCCAGAATCATTTGCCAGTGCCTTGTTGACAACTTGGATATGTGACTTCGTGGGGTCTGCGCCAAACTAGAATCCTATCATCAGCTCTTACCAACTGAAAACTAACTGAAATCGATACTCATCTGAAGAGGCCACTGTTTTCCAATCGTCTAAGGTCCAATCAATACGGTCGCGTGTCCAGGAGTCCAGGAGAGGACCTGCAGGCGATGCCGTGCTGTTAGAAAAGGCTCTCGCATCGGTCATCTGCTGACATTGCCCATAAAAGCAAAATTTAGCCGCACTGCCCTAAAGGATACGTTCGTTGTACGTCCCACGTCCCACATTGATATCTGACGTTGTGTGAAGCAGTGCTGCTTGTCTGTTAGCATTGACAACTCTACGCAAACGCTGCTGATTTCAGTCGTCAAGTGAAGGCCATCGGCCACTGCGTTGTCCGTGTCGAGAGGCAGTGTCTGAAATTTTGTATTCTAGCTACACTCTTGACACTGTGGGTCTGGAGTAATGAATTTCTTAACGACTTCCGAAGCCGTACGTCCCAGGCACCCAGCTCCAGCTAATATTCCACGTTCAGAGTCTGTCAATTCGCGTCGTGCGGTCATAATCATGCTGGAAACCTTTCCATCTGAATCACTTCAGTATGAATTACGGCTCCGTCAATGAACAGACCTTTTATACCTCGCGTACACGATACTACCGGCATCTGTATATGTGCCTATCGCTATCCCATGACCCTCAAAATCTGACACCAATATCGCCAACATCAGTTTGCTGCAGGATCCTTGAACATATTCTCATTCCTAAAATAACAGATTTTCTTGAGACCGACAAGCTTGTGACCACGAATCAGCATGGTTGTAGAAAGCGCCGCACGTGCGAAACTCAGCTCGCCCTTCTCACGGGATGTACTACTAACTATGGACGAAGGGCAAGAGGCAGATTCCACATTTCTAGATTTTCGGAAAGCGTTTGACGCGGTGTCCCATTGCAGGCTGTTAAGGAAAGTACGAGTATGTGGAATAGGTTCACAGATATTTGAGTGGCTCGGAGACTTCTTAAGTTATAGAACTCAATACGTTATCCTCGATGGCGAATGATCATCAGAGACAATAGTATCGTCTGGAGTGCCCCAGGGAAGTGTGATTGGATCTCTATTATTCTCTATGAACATAAATGATTTGGCGTAGGCAAAATTTCTAGTTGGCGTGATGAATGGCAGCTGGCTCTAAACGTAGAGAAAATGTAAGTTAATGCGGATGAGTAGGAAACGCAAACCCTTCATGTTTGGATACACCATTAGTTGCGTCCTGCTTGACACTGTCAGTGCGTTTAAATATCTGGGCGTGACGTCGCAAAGCGATATGAAGTGGAACGAGCATATGACAACTGTGGTAGGAAAGGCGAATGGTTGACATCAGTTTATTGAGTGAATCTTTAGGAGACTGGTTCACTTGTAAAGGTGACTGCATATAGGACGACGGTGCGATGTATTCTTGAATACTGCTCAAGTATTTTGGATCCGTACCAGGTCGGATTAAAGGAAGACATATAAGCAATTCAGAGGTGGGTTGCTGGATGTGTTACTGCTAGGTTCAAACAACATGCAAGTGTTATGGAGATGCTTAGGGAACTCAAATGGAAATCCCTGGAGGGAGAAACGTATGAAGAAAATTTAGAGAACCGGCATCTGAAGCTGACTGCCGAACGGTTCAGTTGCCTCCAACTCACATTACACGCATGAGATACGAACATACGACACGAGACTCAATACGGAGGCCTGAAGACAGTTGTTTCACCTCGTTCTGTTTGCCAGTGGAACAGGAAACGAAACGGCCTGCAGTGATACCGGGTACCCCCCGCCACACGCCTTAAGGTGGCTGCCTCGTGATGACTGGGTGTTGTGTGATGTCCTTAGGTTAGTTAGGTTTAAGTAGTTCTAAGTTCTAGGGGACTGATGACCATAGATGTTAAGTCCCATAGTGCTCAGAGCCTTAAGGTGGATTGCAGAGTATCGGTGTAGATGTAGATGCTGACTTTTTGTCACCTCATTGCATATGTGGTCTGCAATCACATTTTCATAGAAATCGAGGAGAAAAGTCTTATGTAGCCATAAGGTAAACGTTGTTGAACGAAAGCGCCGTTGGTGTAGCGATAAAGGCATTTGGCTGGGAAGCACGGAACCTCTGATCGATTCTGAGATGCATTCTACAAGTTCTATTAACTTTTATTTTTTTCCGCTTCCAAATTAGTAGGTATGAGAGGGTTAATAAGGTAAGTAAATCAGTAAGGAATAATAAAAAGTTAGGAATATAAATTTCTCAGACGACTTGGATTAGTAAAGAACAAAAATTTTAAGCCTCATTGTATGAAAACAATTCCGAGTAATACTTTCCTTAGAAGAAAATAATGATTAATTTAGTCCTGGGGTTGTAGACAAGGACAATTGTTTAACCGACAAGTTAAAAATGTTCATATCACTGGCCACAAATACAGGAAACTGACAAATTCAGTTTATAAAATACATCCAGAGAACTATTTAAAGCCATACGTTGTTGATAACAAGTTCTTCTGATACTAAGTTCCTGGGGTGACAAAACTAATACCCTCACGTATGACAGCACGTTTGCAGATGACAACCGACTACCACTGTAGAAGTAATGCACACGTGTGTCGACCATGTGATGCTTATTTTTATCGACCTGTTAATAACTTTATTTCGATGCTTCAAAATCGCAGTCTGCTTCTTGAAACCCAGCGAGGATTGTCCAACCGTACGAAGACACAAATGATTCACAGCATAATTCAGGATGAAATTTCATTCCGATTTTTGAGGCAATGTTATCGTATGCGTGGTATGCATCAGAATTAATTCCCGGAAAAAAAAACATTTTAAGTGTAAACCGAGCAGGTTTTTCGACGAATCTTCGGAAGGAAAGAAGAAGTTGCATGCAGATTGTACTCATTAGATGTTCTTTGTGCCACGAGTAAATTTGATTCGAATATGACATATATCATCTATCTAGTTGCTCGAACGGATGTGAAGATATGTAGCGAAGTACATCTAAGACTCACTGTAAAGCGAGCAGGATTAACTTTTTAATTTTATTCTAATCCAAGCCGTTTGAGAAATTTATTTGACTACCTTGTTATTATTCCTTATTGATGTACTACCCTATTAACTCTCCTAAAGGGGAAAGTTGGAGAAGACTGGGTAGCTAATACTCCAAGGCCCTCTGGATCCAAATGATTTAATATAGAGATTGTCAGATTTAGCAAGAGTAATCATTGTTTAATTGGTACAATATGATAGTCTTGAAAATTTTAATGAGACGTTCTTTTACAGAAGAAGTCAAATCAGCCGGTCTTATCCCAATAGTGGGGTAAAAGCGGGTATGGATATTAGCTTTATAAAAATATAGAAAAACAAAATTTTCAATGGAAAATCAGGAGAAATATTTATTGAAAAATAATTTAATTGACAATATTATTCACAAAAGTCATTTGTAAAGGAACATTCCTCATCTACTCCACTGCAGATTTCGTCGGGCCAGCAAAGGGATTTGGCGCAATTGAATCCAACCAGTCCGTTGCAGCCATCTTCGAGATATAATATTACGCAGTCTGACTCGTCCAAAAACTTCGTAATGCTAACCATTTTCAGATTATATATATATATATATATATATATATATATATATATATGTCGAAAATTCTTCACTGATTTACTTCTAACTTGTACACGATATGTTGAAAATTCGGACAGACATAGACTGCATACATTTTTAATAGATTTATATATATAACATATCATTTCCCCTACACATACCTCTTGACCGATATACTTCAATTTTTACACAATACACTAATAAATATTGAGAGGGACATAGGCACTATATATTTTTTTAAACGACAATGTATATATGAATTATGGGCTTTTTTTAACGAAAATTTTGTTTTTATTAATTGTGGGCTTACGAATATAATACTATTACGCAGTCTGACTCGTCCAAAAACTTCGTAATGTTAACCATTTTCAGATTAATACGATGCGAATTACTGTCATGGAAATTATTATCCTTACAGATTCAGCAGTTGGAGAGGTCTCTCTCATAGTCTATATACCAATCATCCCAACGAATATACTTATTCATTTCAAGCTACTTTAATTCTCAATCAATGTTCTTTTGCAATAACAATAAACAAGGCTCAAGTTAAAAGAGAGCGGTAACAGAACAGACATTTGGGGGGGGGGGGTGAGGGGGGCGAGGAATGGACATAGAGAGGGTGGAAAGAAGGACAAAGTGAGGGGTGAGGAGAAACATATGGAGAAAGAGAGAGGGAAGGACGTGGCCAGAGAGAGGGGTACGATTTACGATGTTTATTCTGTTTCTTAGATGTTTAGCAATTGCGAAGCTGTGCTGGATCTGCCAGCGAAATACTATATAGTTAGAAACATGTCCTGTAGAGACATTATGTAATACATAATTTTCATTTAAAATATTATCAGGGAGAGAAATATGCATATGCGCACTATAATTCCCCAATGACATTTCAAATAAATAAACAGAGTCGAAACACAAACGTTTCAAACAAAATTTTGTTTAGTTCCTAACAAAACGTAATGGATGGACATAAACAACTACACACAGAGATATCGATTACAAAGGTCGAACATACAGCCTAAAACCATAACATCAATACAGCACAGAAACTGCAAATATAAAGCATTTTTGGTCAACTGTCACAACTGTTAGTCAGTCAAACCTGACGATAAAACGTCAAATTACAAAAATTACGAAAAAAAGTGACGAACAGCAGCAGCAAACCATAAAACAGCTTGTAACTTAAGAGTCATTTATCTACACCACCTTGTAATACTGTACATAGTGACATAGACCACTGGTCATGTATACCAAATTTATATATCCCAAAATACGATTAACCAACATTGTAATAAAATAAAAAAAATATTATGTAACTTCCGCAAATGATTTGAAGATTTAACCTAAATGGAGCCATGACAATAAAAAGTCAGCTACTACTACAACAGTAACCTGTATTTTATTACATAATGTCTCGAAGATGTATCTTCAACGCCGCAAGCCGATTCGTTCTTAATAAATACCTTCTTTATAATCATACGTATCCCAAATATCTCATCTAGGTAACAGGCTGAGGAAGCGGGAAACAGGAAGCTAATATTTATTGTAAGCTCTGTGCGTCGGATACAGCCTGGAAAAGCTTTTTGTTCAGCGAATAAGTTATTAATTAATGCAGCAGAACGTTTTCAAATGGTTCAAATGGCTCTGAGAACTATGGGACTCAACTGCTGTAGTCATAAGTCCCCTAGAACTTAGAACTACTTAAACCTAACTAACCTAAGGACATCACACACATCCATGCCCGAGGAAGGATTCGAACCTGCGACCGTAGCGGTCGTGCGGTTCCAGACTGTAGCGCCTTTAACCGCTCGGCCACTCCGGCTGGCCAGAACGTTTTCTTGGACGTTTCTGAGACGGGAGAAGCATAGTGCAGGGGGATGAGAGAGAAGAAGAGAGAGAGAAGGAGAGAGAGAGAGAGAGAGAGAGAGAGAGAGAGAGAGAGAGAGAGAGAGGCTCAAAATGGCTCTGAGCACTATGGGACTCAACTGCTGTGGTCATAAGTCCCCTAGAACTTAGAACTACTTAAACTTAACTAACCTAAGGACAGCACACAACACCCAGCCATCACGAGGCAGAGAAAATCCCTGACCCCGCCGGCAATCGAACCCGGGAACCCGGGCGTGGGAAGCGAGAACGCTACCGCACGACCACGAGATGCGGGCAGAGAGAGAGAAGTGGGGAGAGAAAGAGAGAAGTAGGTAGAGACTGTGGAGTGGGTAGCTGAAATTAGATTTACGTTAGGCACTGTAGTATTTTTGTACGATGTAAAACTTAATGTAACTTGTCTCAGTTTATAATCAGCAACATTTACGGATTATTTAGTTGGTACCTGTAGGAAATAGAATAGAAATACATTCTGTTGTAGCGAAACATAAAAACTGTGTCATTCAGGTTAAAATTATAATAATTAATTTTCGCCAAGATGGTGACGACTGTCAATAGGTTCCTTTGTACGAAGGACGCCATTAGAGCAATGATACATCAGCTAGGACACAGTTGCGCCACTCACGTAATGGCAGCCTCACAGACCTGTGAAGTTCTGCCAGAACTCAGTAGTAAAACTCACGTCTGTCAGTAGGACCGTGTGCGGAGCTTCCGAGGCTCCACTTCTTTGCGGTCCTCTAGCTAAATGAAATGGTGACCCTTTTTAGGTGTACACTAATAGCTGAAATACGTCCTAACAAGAAACAGAGGAATTTATATTTAAATCTTGTTGGAGGGAGGTGTATACAGTCAGGGAAATAAGCAGCTTGTTTTGGGAAAACATACCAAAGGAGTCGACGTTTTAAGCACCACTATATCCCCGTCACTCACCGACTCTAAAAGTCACACCAATGAATTAATAAACCCAAAAGAATTCCTACATTACTGGCCATTAAAATTGCTACACCAAGAAGAAATGCCAGGAAGTTTCATATCAGCGCACACTCCGCTGCAGAGTGAAAATCTCATTCTGGAAACGTCCCCCAGGCTGTGGCTAAGCCATGTCTCCGCAATATCCTTTCTTACAGGAGTGCTAGTTCTGCAAGGCTCGCAGGAGAGCTTCTGTAAAGTTTGGAAGGTAGGAGACGAGGTACTGGCAGAAGTAAAGCTGTGAGTACCGGGCGTGAGTCGTGCTTCGGTAGCTCAGATGGCAGAGCACTTGCCCGCGAAAGGCAAAGGTCCCGAGTTCGAGTCTCGGTCGGGCACACAGTTTTAATCTGCCAGGAAGTTTCAAGATGCCTGTCATCTCGACTGCAAGTGATACGAGGCCGTTGGGATCGAGCACGGCGTTCCGTATTACCCTCCTGAACCCACCGATTCCATATTCTGCTGACAGTCATTGGATCTCAACCAACGCGAGCAGCATTGTCGCGATACGGTAAACCGCAATCGCGGTGGTGGTGGTGGTGGTGGTGGTTAGTGTTTAACGTCCCGTCGACAACGAGATCATTAGAGACGGAGCGCAAGCTCGTGTTAGGGAAGGATTGGGAAGGAAATCGGCCGTGCCCTTTCAAAGGAACCATCCCGGCATTTGCCTGAAACGATTTAGGGAAATCACGGAAAACCTAAATCAGGATGGCTGGAGATGGGATTGAACCGTCGTCCTCCCGAATGCGAGTCCAGTGTGCTAACCAACCGCAATCGCGATAGGCTACAGTCCGACCTATATCAAAGTCGGAAACGTGATGGTACGCATATCTCCTCCTTACACGTTGCATCACAACAACGTTTCACCAGGCAACGCCGGTCAATTGCCGTTTGTGTATGAGAAATCGTTTGGAAACTGTCCTCATGTCAGCACGTTGTAGGTGTCGCCACCGGCGCCAACTTTTTTGTGAATGCTGCGTATCACAGCATCTTCTTCCGCCGTTTAAATTTCCCGTCTGTAGCACGTCATCTTCGTGGTGTAGCAATATTAATGGCCAGTAGTGTATTTGAAAATACCGCTTTCCACACAAAAACAAATTAAGTGAGAAGACAAACATATGGAAACAGTGAGACAAATGCATGCTCGAACATAAATGCAGACGCTATCCATGCCTGCAGGTTGTTCTGTTGCACTCGGCCACGAACGGCACCTACGCAATGTCTTCTATACGCCGCAGTCGTCAGTCGCGGTCAGAAGAGCGTCCTGTGTAGTTGTGAGTGCGTTATGTCGGGACGTAGGTTTCTTAGTTCTGGAGTGGTAGGTGCTTCCGAAGTGTTTGCTGTTTCAAGAGGTACCGTGTCGAAGTTTTATATCCCATGCAGGGAAAGCGGAAAAAGTCATTCCGCTCTGCCACAACGCGGACGAAATTGTGTGTTGAGCGATCTTGATGGACGCTCACTGAAGAGGATCGCGACAAAAATGAAAAAAATGACAGCTGCAAAAGTCACTGTAGAACTGAATATCGCACACGTGAACCCTGTCGGCAACAAAACAACACGAAGGGAGCAGGGCGAGCTGAAATTCCAAAACTACTCATCGGTGATCAAATGCCCTTAAGAAGAAATCATGTTGCCGGAGTCATAAAGCCTGACTGGAGCAATGGAAGAAAGGTATTTGGTCGAACGAATCTAGTTTTGCACTGTTTCCAACTTCTGGTCGAGTTTACGTTCTAAGACTGAAACAAGGCGGGCGTTCGGAAGTGACTTGCGCAGCCACGTATCGTAGGATCGCATGGGACCCACGGGTGCTCAGCAAAGTCGGGTTATTGCCAAGGACGATGTGACCATTTTGGCTTACAAGGTCCATTTCAAAACGACAGCAGTCCCCGTTCCCACAGCTCACATCGTCCGCAGTGGTTTTGTGAGCACGAGGATGAACTGGCGCGTCTACTTCGGCCACCGCAGTCACCAGATCTCAGTACTGTTGAGCTTGTGTGATGAACTTCAGAGAGCAGGGTACGTCATTGCCATTCACCTCGATCATGGTTACCTCAACTATCCAGTGTTTTGCAGGAAGAGTGGTATGAAATACCCTTGAAAAGCATACAGGACCTGTACTTACCCATTCCAAACGAATGTCAGCTGTTTTGAATGCCAACGGTTTTTCTATTATGTACACTCCTGGAAATGGAAAAAAGAACACATTGACACCGGTGTGTCAGACCCACCATACTTGCTCCGGACACTGCGAGAGGGCTGTACAAGCAATGATCACACGCACGGCACAGCGGACACACCAGGAACCGCGGTGTTGGCCGTCGAATGGCGCTAGCTGCGCAGCATTTGTGCACCGCCGCCGTCAGTGTGAGCCAGTTTGCCGTGGCATACGGAGCTCCATCGCAGTCTTTAACACTGGTAGCATGCCGCGACAGCGTGGACGTGAACCGTATGTGCAGTTGACGGACTTTGAGCGAGGCCGTATAGTGGGCATGCGGGAGGCCGGGTGGACGTACCGCCGAATTGCTCAACACGTGGGGCGTGAGGTCTCCACAGTACATCGATGTTGTCGCCAGTGGTCGGCGGAAGGTGCACGTGCCCGTCGACCTGGGACCGGACCGCAGCGACGCACGGATGCACGCCAAGACCGTAGGATCCTACGCAGTGCCGTAGGGGACCGCACCGCCACTTCCCAGCAAATTAGGGACACTGTTGCTCCTGGGGTATCGGCGAGGACCATTCGCAACCGTCTCCATGAAGCTGGGCTACGGTCCCGCACACCGTTAGGCCGTCTTCCGCTCACGCCCCAACATCGTGCAGCCCGCCTCCAGTGGTGTCGCGACAGGCGTGAATGGAGGGACGAATGGAGACGTGTCGTCTTCAGCGATGAGAGTCGCTTCTGCCTTGGTGCCAATGATGGTCGTATGCGTGTTTGGCGCCGTGCAGGTGAGCGCCACAATCAGGACTGCATACGACCGAGGCACACAGGGCCAACACCCGGCATCATGGTGTGGGGATCGATCTCCTACACTGGCCGTACACCACTGGTGATCGTTGAGGGGACACTGAATAGTGCACGGTACATCCAAACCGTCATCGAACCCATCGTTCTACCATTCCTAGACCGGCAAGGGAACTTGCTGTTCCAACAGGACAATGCACGTCCGCATGTATCCCGTGCCACCCAACGTGCTCTAGAAGGTGTAAGTCAACTACCCTGGCCAGCAAGATCTCCGGATCTGTCCCCCATTGAGCATGTTTGGGACTGGATGAAGCGTCGTCTCACGCGGTCTGCACGTCCAGCACGAACGCTGGTCCAACTGAGGCGCCAGGTGGAAATGGCATGGCAAGCCGTTCCACAGGACTACATCCAGCATCTCTACGATCGTCTCCATGGGAGAATAGCAGCCTGCATTGCTGCGAAAGGTTGATATACACTGTACTAGTGCCGACATTGTGCATGCTCTGTTGCCTGTGTCTATGTGCCTGTGGTTCTGTCAGTGTGATCATGTGATGTATCTGACCCCAGGAATGTGTCAATAAAGTTTCCCCTTTCTGGGACAATGAATTCACAGTGTTCTTATTTCAATTTCCAGGAGTGTATTAGCTTTGGTAATGGTGTTGTGTTTTAGGTTTTCCATATTCTTGTACAACTCCTGCACATCACTTATGAAGGCTTTCGCAGTGGGAGCCTTGTACAAGATGTTCTCGGTTAGCTTACCTCGACAGATACGGATAAACCTCCATGTTTCCGGTTATGGAGGCTACCGTCAAAACTTTAAGAAGTGATTGAAATGGTAAATTTTTACCAAAAAATATGTCTCTCCCCTGAGATATTTTCTCCGAGTTCTTCTTCCCTTCTATTGCCTGAAAGTTCACACATTGTCGCAATAAGATAGCCCCACTAGCTCCCGTTTACTATATCTGAAACAGAAACGTGTTCCCAGCCTTCATACATCACCATTAGGCGAATGCAGTAGCTCAGGCCACATTACATCCACCTCAAACCAGATCAGCTTAAACATTATGAGTGAAAAGAATGCAATGACCGTCGGTTCCCTTCATTCAGTGATACTACATACGCCATTGTAACGGTAGTTGTCCTTTTTTTTTCGACCAGATTTTTCATCTGACAAGCATAAAACTCTCTGGTCGTGCTGTCTTTGCTGTGGCTCGCAGATAACCATTTACACCATCTTCCTGGGATGATCGGTAGAAGACTCAGCTTGAACAAGAATTAGTCTCATCTGTGAGGTGTTCTGCTCCTTGTTTCTGCCACCAAAAATCACACGTTCTCTCAAACCATGAAAAATATGTTTACGACGATTATTATTAGTTTATTTTTCAAAGATTTAATCTGGATGTCCTTAGTAGCTACTTTTACAAGATTATCGCATATTCTGCTAGGTGCAAGTACAGCACTTAAAGACGAGAAACAAAAGGGAAGTCATTGGATAGCTACAGCTTCTTCCTCGCAAGGAAATTGTCATGTAGCTTCGTAATCGATCATCGAAAGAAAGTCGATCGCGACAAGTGCTAACAAATTATTTGATCCTAATAAAAATTTGTATCAATTAAATTCCATTTTTTTCTTAGACATAAGACATAAGGAAGCAGCACAAACTACGGATTTGGCTACGAAGTCTTTCGCGACAGAGTCCTTTGACAAAAAGTTCGCCGTTTACTTGCCATGTCAAATTAGGAACTTTCGAGCTTTGCCTCCATCGTAGTTGTCAGGGGTCAAGTCTGATTGTCGTGAGGTTGGCAAGGCTCCCACTGTTATACCAAAAGTGCGGCTGGACTACGTGATGGAGACGGGGCATGCTCGAGTGCCGCTCTCCGCGTCCATAAATAACGTTTCCCCTTGCACTTCAGGCCCCCTTGCAGTGCCGCCACTTACATCGGGCGGTAAAACATGAGAAGCCTTCCTCTGTGCTCTTTCCATATGAAGTGCGTTCTTCCATGCATTACAAAATGAGTAGCCGCGGTCTCTGTTGAAGTTCTTATCACATTAATTTCAACTGCTTCCCTGATCACTCTCAAGGAAAACGAGGGCTGATCAACTGAGACTGATTTTTTTCACAGATGTTTATTACTCCATTACAGTGTTCAAGTGATCTTTTTCAGAGTATTCCTCTCTTATCTGAATGCACTTTTGTAGCGCCTCTGCCAGTCCTCTAACACAGGTCCTTTTGTTCGGGAGTAAATAGACGTAGCACCCAACGGGCACAAACACGGGTCATATGGAGATGATCACGCATAATCTAAAGGCACTGCAACAAGAAATTCTCAACACTTCATTGAGCTTACGTCGTGTTATCCGCCGTTCCTCACGGACAATCACACAACTGTGCTGTGCTGACTTCAGTCTCAGCAGAATCCGAAATACCAGCCCCACAGTGCTTAACACCGACAAACTGGTCTTCTCTGAAATCCCTGAACCACCAAATACTCCAAAATGAGATTTTCACTCTGCAGTGGAGTGTGCGCTGATATGAAACTTCCTGGCAGATTAAAACTGTGTGCCGGACAGAGACTCGAACTCGGCACCTGCCTTTCGCGGGCAAGTGCACTGCCAACTGAGCTACCCCGCGAAAGGCAAAGGCGCCGAGTTCGAGCTTCGGTCCGGCACACTGTTTTAATCTGCCAGGATGTTTCACCAAATACTATTGCAAGAGGTAGTGCATCTTCACTGTACGCTTGCTGCAGCTTTTTGTAAGTGCCACTGGCTGTATGGTTTTAACGTGCATATCATTTTACTACGCAGTACTGCTTCCCTCGCGTCATCTCCATTCTTTGGTATGTGAAATGGAAAGAGCGCCTACAAAATTGAGCATTACTACCGAACTGCCGGTTCCAGAGTGCTGCCACCTATGGACATTATACATAAAGTCCCACTATTTTCAAATATTCGTGGTACAGGTAGGAAAATATCACGGAAGCTACAGGAAAAAATCAGTTTCAGTCTTTGTCGATCAGCCTTCGAATTACAAAGACCTGCTACTTATTATCTTTAAAAGGTCGCAACATTTCTTTAAGTTCCATGGGTGACTGGACCGATCCCTTAACTGTTTAGAGCTCTCTCTTAGTACTACTTGTTGCATCACAGAATGAAAGCCGCACGTTGTGTTGGCCCTCCTCATATTGTTGAACGACATCGCTTCTTGGCTTCCTCGAAAACTTTCCCCTAATATCACGGATAGAATACCAACTCCTTCTGAACACTGTCGCCAGGAGAACCCGGACTGTGGTGTCGCCGCCAGACACCACACTTGCTAGGTGGTAGCCTTTAAATCGGCCGCGGTCCGTTAGTATACGTCGGACTCGTGTGTCGCCACTATCAGTGATTGCAGACCGAGCGCCGCCACACGGCAGGTCTAGAGACACTTCCTAGCACTCGCCCCAGTTGTACAGCCGACTTTGCTAGCGATGGTTCACTGACAAATTACGCTCTCGATTGCCGAGACGATAGTTAGCATAGCCTTCAGCTACGTCATTTGCTACGACCTAGCAAGGCGCCATTACCAGTCATTATTGATGCTGTAAAACATGTACCGTCAAGAGCGATGTTCACCAATTATGGATTAAAGTTAATGTATTCCAGAAGATACGTACGTTTTTTGCTAATCTCAATTCCTTGTCCAGTTCCAGACCTCACGCCAGCCTGCGTGAGTTTAAACGCGTGCCTTTCGGCTTCCTCATAGTGGGTTGGCTGTCTTGCCAATCCACAACACGGACTCCCCTTGTTTGAAATAGTCCTGGTTCCGTGTGTTAGGGTGATCACTACAGTTCTCACATGTGTTCAGGTATAGGTCAATATACGTCGGTTTCCAATACGCATAATGACCGAGTCGTCCATCTGCTTTCCGTTCGAACAACAGATCTAGGAAAGACAACTTCCCTTCCTTCTCCATCTTCACCATAAAACCCATGTTAGTGTCTATACTGTACATACGGTCTATGAACTACTGCAGTACCTCAATGCCAAGTTGCCAAATTAAAAAAGTATCATTAGCATATTTGAAGACCAAGGATGGACCGACGGGGACACTGTTCAATACTCATTCTTAAAAATGCTCTATGAAAAAATTAGAGTGACAGTGGTAACCCATGTTCCATCACTCATTTCATAATAATTTCCACTGCACAGAAAATACACTAATGGCCATTAAAATTACTACACCACGAAGATGACGCGCTACAGACGCGAAATTTAACCGACAGGAAGAAGATGCTGTGATATGCAAATGCCTAGCTTTTCAGAGCATTCACACAAGGTTGGCGCCGGTGGCGACACCTACAACGTGCTGACATGAGGAAATTTTCCAACCCATTTCTCATGCACAAACAGCAGTTGCCGGCGTTGCCTGGTGAAACGTTATTGTGATGCCTCGTGTAAAGAGGAGAAATGTGTACCATCACGTTTCCGACTTCGATAAAGGTCGGATTGTAACCTATCGCGATTGCGGTTTATCGTATCGCGACATTGCTGCTCGCGTTCGTCGAGATCCAATGACTGTTAGAAGAATATGGAATCGGTGGGTTCAGGAGGGTAATACGGAACGCCGTGCTGGATCCCAACGGCCTCGTATCACTAGCAGTCGAGATGACAAGCGTCTTATCCGCACGGCTGTAATGGATCGTGCAGCCACGTCTCGATGCCTGAGTCAACAGATAGGGACGTTTGCAAGACAACAACCATCTCCACGAACAGTTCGACGACGTTTGCAGAGCCGGCCGGTGTGGCCGTGCGGTTAAAGGCGCTTCAGTCTGGAACCGCGTGACCGCTACGGTCGCAGGTTCGAATCCTGCTTCGGGCATGGATGTGTGTGATGTCCTTAGGTTAGTTAGGTTAAAGTAGTTCTAAGTTCTAGGGGACTGATGACCACAGCAGTTAAGTCCCATAGTGCTCAGAGCCATTTGAACCATTTGACGTTTGCAGCAACATGGCCTATCAGCTCGGAGACAATGGCTGCGGTTACCCTTGAGCTGCATCACAGGAGCGCCTGCGATGGTGTACTCAACGACGAACCTGGGTGCACGAATGGCAAAACGTCATTTTTTCGGTTGAATCCAGGTTCTGTCTACAGCATCATGATGGTCGCATCCGTGTTTGGCGACATCGCGGTGATCGCACATTGGAAGCGTGTATTCGTCATCGCCATAATGGCGTATCACCTGGCGTGATGGTATGGGGTGCCATTGGCTACACGTCTCGTCACCTCTTGTTCGCATTCACGGCACTTTGAACAGTGGACGCTACATTTCAGATGTGTTACGACACGTGGCTCTACCCTTCATTCGATCCCTGCGAAACCCTACATTTCAGCAGGATAATGCACTACTGCATGTTGCAGGTCCTGTACGGGCCTTTCTGGATACAGAAAATGTTCGACTGCTGCCCTGGCCAGCACATTCTCCAGATGTCTCACCAATTGAAAACGTCTGGTCAACGGTGGCCGAGCAACTGGCTCGTCACAATACGCCAGTCACTACTCTTGATGGACTGTGGTATCGTTTTGAAGCTGCGTTGGTAGCTGTACCTGTACACGCCATCCGAGTTCTGTTTGACTCAATGCCCAGGTGTATCAAGGCCGTTATTACGGCCAGAGGTGGTTGTTCTGGGTACTGATATCTCAGGATCTATGCACCCAAACTGCGTGAAATTGAAATCACATGTCAGTTCTAGTATAATATATTTGTCCAATGAATACCCGTTTATAATCTGCATTTCCTCTTGGTGTATTAATTTTAATGGCCAGTAGTGTATGTGGACGTCAAGGTGGGTTGATATTTTAATATTTCAAGGAAGAAATGAGACGACAATAGTTTCAATGTATCTTCAGCGGCATGTTCGCAAAAAGGGAGACCACGTCAACGCTGACCATGACTTCGCCACGGCCTACCCTCATGTGTTGTATGATATCACGAAACATTTTTGAGTCTTAATGTAGTGTCTACAGTGACAAAATGTAGCTGCCAATAATTTAGTTAAGTACTTTGCCAGCATGTATGTAGGAGAGATAATAGCACTAAAAATTGGTCTCAGTGGTACGACATATTTTTCTGTTTTAAGGCAGACCATACCGAATGGGTGGCCTCTACTTCTCATGTTCGTCAGATAGTCTGAAGTTCTTTAGTAGCTCTTCTGTCTTCCTGCTATGTGCCAGTGTGGAATCCTGCTTGACAATATATACGTGCTGTCCTCCAGTAGTAGTTCAGTTTTTTCCAGTGATCTCAATAACCTGTAGCACTGAGTAGACCATAGCATTCTCCTTGTCGGTCAGTAAGACAACGAAGTCTCCTTCCTCTCCAGCGATTTCAGTCCTTTGTTTTTCCAGCTTGCTCGTACTAGACTTCTGGGACTTGGCTATCCCTAAACTCTGGCCAGTAGCAAGCCTTACGTCATGTGCCGGTTCTTAAAGAAGATGCCGCTCAGCTTGTTCTTCTCCATTGATAATCTCGAAAGTTTGGTATTTAAACCCAAATTTGAGGTGGCAATTAAAGCGAGAACTTTTTATCCAACATTACTGTTTGCTGACTGATTCCATAGACACCACAAAAGCCTTTTGAAATTGTGTTTTAGGATTCCCATAACAAATATTTGGAATGCTGAAACCAGTTTAATTGATCTCCCCTTATTTTGCTACCAACACCTGAGGATATATAACAGCTGATGACCGTACTAGGGTAAAAGGATTGATGGGGACAACTTATTTGGTTAATTCCAAATTTGTACTGTTTATTGACTTAGGAATTTTCGTGCAATATTTAAATGAAATGTTTTGAACAGTAAGAATTCTTCAAGAGACGCTGTAGGATAAAATGTCAGAAACAAACGCATCGCCAGTAACAATATAAATCATATCATTAAATTCCATGTAACTTAGGAAATATTGTAAATACGCAGAATTTAAGATCACTGTTGGAATCATCACAAAAATTCCTTTAAGATCAGATACTTCGCTATACATTTTTATTTTTTCCATCTTGCTAATATGGCAGAGCGGAATGTGGAAGCAATAGTGGTTGAAGAATGGTTTCTGCCACATTAACATACATTCAAACAAATTTAACATGCAACAGAAAAAATGAAACCTTTCTGGGCAGATCAATCGGAAGACGGTCCAGCATCATTGCCACCTAGTTCACCGGACCTAGGGCTCACCAGTTACTGATGAGCAGTTTATTAAGGTACGAATACGATACATTGCTCAGTAAATACGAAGGCAAAAAATTTTAGATAGTACGCTGAAGTGGTTTGAAAGCTTCTTTGAAAAAGAAAAAGGAAAAAGACTGCAATATATTGTCTATGGGAATGAAAAGGAGTCCTCGACGAATTTTCTCCCAGGAGTGCCCATTTTTCACTCGTATATGTCATTTCTATACTGACGACCTCTAGCTTCTTCTAAGTGCCACACCCGAAGGTATCAATACTGCAATCGTCCAGATGTCTGTGTTCTGACAGACCCTTACTATGGGACTGAAGCTAAATGTGAAAAAGTCCCAAGTAATTTATCTCACCAGAAATTAATTACACTACCGGAAAAAAAATTAGTACACCTCGAATGACGACGTCGACTTTGGTCCGATGACGGTATATGCCACCTGGGGGACAGTAGATGTGCTGATAACGGTTTCGACGTCGTCCGCCAACAGACAGCGTAGTGGCGTAGCTACCAGTGCGCCATCTGTGTCTACCTTTTAATAGGGAATGCCCACCGCCAGAAGACTCAGTGTGCTGCAGACCATGCCACGGAGATGTGCTTCCTACGTAAACTGAGTGAGTCTGAAGGAGGTCAAATTCTGTCCGTTCGAGTAGCGAGATGGCTCTTTCGGAGAACTGCCACACAAGCTGTATGTACTGCGTCAGTTGTGCAACGATCACGATCGGAGGTCACGTGAACACTGTTCTGGACGTCCACGCAGAACAGACGCCGAGCAGGCTCGTCGTATTGTAAGGGCAGCGGTAGCAGATCGTGCAGCTTGGGCGTGTGAGCCCAGACTCGTCAACACGAACTGCTGCGAACCGGTTATTCGGGCGGGCGCACCTCTAGCCGGTCTTCCAGTCACGCTACAGCATCGACGTGAACGGCTCGACTGGGGCCGTCAGAGGACCACGTGGAAAATGGAACGGTGAGGTGTGGTCGTCAGCGATGAAAACAGTTTCTGCCTGCACACAGGAGATGCTCGTTCCCTCTAACGACGTACACCTGGTGAGCTCTATGTCCTGAGCCGCGCGGGATGGCCGCACGGTTTGAGGCGCCATGTCACGGACTGCACTGCCCCTCTCGCCGGAGGTTCGAGTCCTCCCTCGGGCATGGGTGTGTGTGTTGTTCTTAGCATAAGTTAATTTAACTTAGTTTAAGTAGTGTGTAAGACCAGCGACCGATGACCTCAGCAGTTTGGTCCCTTAGGAATTCACACACATTTGAACATTTTCTGTCTCTTGGAGTACATTCATCCAAGAAACAGTAGCCCCTCCTCAGGTCTTACGGTCTGGAGTACGATAAGCAACAACCCTGATTCACCTTTGGTCTTTCTGGAGGGAAAGCTAACCAGCGCTCGGTATGTACAGTATGTTGTCAGACTCGAGCTTTTGCCGTTCTTGCGACAGAAAGGTGATGTATTGTTTCAACAGGATAATCTTGCCGTCACACTGAGTGTGATTGTGTGGGATCCTTCCTAGATAGGACTGATGGAGTACATCGGAAAAGTTCAAAGAAGGGGATCACATTTTGTATTATCGTGAAATATGGGAGAGAGTGTCACTGAAATGATACAGGAATTGGGCTGGACATCATTAAAAGAAAGGCGTACTCTGGAAACATCCCCCAGGCTGTGGCTAAGCCATGTCTCCGCAATATCCTTTCTTCCAGGAGTGCTAGCTCAAAAATGGTTCAAATGGTTCTGAGCACCCCTAGAACTTAGAACTACTTAAACCTAACTAACCTAAGGACATCACACACATCCATACCCGAGGCAGGATTCGAACCTCCGACCGTAGCAGCAGCGCAGACTGTAGTGCCTAGAACCACTCACCCACATAGGCCGGTGGAGTGCTAGTTCTGCAAGGATCGGAGGAGAGCTTCTGTGAAGTTTGGAAAGTAGGAGACCAGGTACTGGCTGAAGTAAAGCTGTGAGGACGGGGCGTGAGTCGTGCTTGGGTAGCTCAGATGGCAGAGCACTTGCCTCCGAAAGGCAAAGGTTCCGAGTTTGAGTCTCGGTCCGGCACACAGTTTTAATCTGCCAGGAAGTTTCAAAGGCGATTTTCGTTGCGACGGAACCTTTTCACGAAATTCCAATCACTAACTTTCTCCTCCGAATGCGAAAATATTTTGTTGACACCGACCTACACACGGAGAAACAATCACCACGATAAAATAAGGGAAATCAGAGGTCGTACGGAAAGATGCAAGTGTTCTTTCTTTCTGCCCTTTATACGAAACTGGAATAATAGAGAATTGTGAAGGTGGTTCGATGAACCCTCTGGCAGGCACTTAAATGTGATTTGCGGAGTATCCGTGTACATGTAGATGTGGAAAGTCAACGTGCTCTACAAGATGTGCAGCTCGAGCCCCTGACGTATTTACAAGCGAACACGTGTGGGATGTGACGGAACAAGAATCGACTCGCGTGACTCGTCAACCAACAGGACTACGTGAACAGGTCGAGCAGGCGTGCCATTATGTATCCCAGGACAGTATTCGCCAGGTGTACGTTCGACTGGATGCTAGAGTCAGCACCTGCATTGCCGCCCCTGGAGGTTACACCACGTACTAATATGGGTGTTTCAGTATGGCTCGATACATGGCATCTCAGAACTGCTTGTGCCATTGATGTATAAGTGTAACCATTTCATGTACTCCATATCCACTGCTGCAGCAACAAATTTTGAGTGAATTGGAAACCTTTGAAAGGTGTGCTGACTGTTTTCTCCAGAAACGGCAAGATTAGTTCATCGGTTCTTCAGGGGGCGTACAACTCAATACCTCACATCAGAGATCATAATGGAAACACAAAGTCTCATTTACTTAGTGCCCTAGGTGAGCCCACCCATAAAACAAAAACATTCTCAAACTCTTTCTCTGTTGCTACTATCAAGCTTTGGAAGAACCTTCCATGCAATCTGTGCATAATTAAATACCCTGATACTTTTAAGGAGATGCTGAAACACTTTCCTCTGTCAGACTCATAACGATCTTCCAAAAATTAAAGTATATGACGTTTTCCTTTTGCTCAATAGTAAAGGTAATGACTCGCATCTTTTTCAAGCTACGCCTCTTTGGTAAGTGAGGCTGTTTGGATCTCCTGAGGAAATCGGTAACCTTTGTATTGGAGTTTATTATAAACGTATACGTCCTGCTCTCACGTTTTATTACAAAAACATGTACGTGTTATACATGTACGTGTAACTGCTGTAAATTTTGGATATGATAATGGCTCAAAAGATGGAACTATTGCTTAGTCTTAATAAAGTAACATGTGACCAAGACATAGATTTTTATAATGTACTCTTCCTTCTCTTTTCGTCTCTTAGTCAATCACACCACATTATTTTTCCTTATTATCATCACTTTTATTTTAGACTTTCCTCTTTCAGACCCTCTCTCCTGTTAAATATTGTCGCTCATTGCTTAGTCCTGCCTGACTCTACTTTGTCTATATTGTTGTATCTGTCGTGAGCGTATATAAACTGCGTTTTGCTACACTATTTACGTCATAGTAATTTCCGTATGTTGCATTCTACTTATGCGACTTACAACATGTTTGTCGTTTATGACGTATAGATGCATACTGAAGCGACGATCGAAAATTTGTCCCAAGGTCAGGATTAAAGTCCGGGTCTCCTGCTGACCCCTACGTCAGACTGGCAGAGTGGCCTTGCAGAGCTGCACGGAATACCCTGGCAGGCCTTCCTCGTCAATCGAGGGTTCCAGATACGTTTTTCAAGCCTCAAACACACACACACACACACACACACACACACACACACATATATATATATATATATATATATATATATATATATATATATATATATATATATTACATCTGGACAGCCTCTGCAACGCTGTTTGAGTTTAGGGGGGATACCAAGTGGGCTGAGGTGTGAAGTACGTCTTAGACAAGGATGTAATGGTCCGATGTGTATACGTGTAACTGTGAGTGTTTGTAAGAGGGTAACCATGGCGGGCAGTTGTCATTCTCTGCAGGTAAATGTCGCCGGAGGCTGGCAGTGGAGGGAAAGAGGAAAGGACGGGGCTAGGCGCTCAGGGGTGGGGGAAGGAGGGGAGAGGAAGAGAGGGGGCCCTGGGGAGGTGGGGAAGAAGGCCAGGTTATAGTTGGAAGGAAGGGTAGATGTCACGGCAAAGTTCATCATCTGGGAGGGGGAGGTGCTGAAAATTGCCCTGATAAAGGAGATCGAGGTTTGTTTCGGTAAGTGAGTGCAAAGAGATCATTCGATGAACTTGCAGTGCGATGTGGCAGTCAGACAGTTGAGGAGGTTACTGCCACTTGTTTTTCATTGCGAGTTATTTTATGTTCTTCGATATTAATTGCTTACAATTGCAATGGTCAACTTTGCAAATAAAACAGTATTGTAACTACGTGTTTCACTAACTTAGCTGCCTCTGCAACATCCGAACTCTGTTGACCTATCAACTGAAGGACTAATTATCACGGGGATGTCTAACGTGCGAATTGGTGCCAGGACCATGACACTCGCAGCCGATGACAAACCCAACAAACCCCCTTCTGGCGCCTCTTCCTATCGTCTCATCTGCCTCACCTCTATCTTCAGTAAGGTCTTCGAATCCATCCTCTCCCGCCGTATCCATCAGTACCTTAACCTCCTTCCCCCTTACCTAGTGTGGCTTCCGACCCTCCTTCTCCACTGAAGACCAACTCCTTAACCTTGTTCACCTTCTCTCACTACAGCTCAACTTCCATCACTCCGCCCTTTTTGTTTCCCACGACCTCCAAAATGCCTATGACCGTGTATGGCATCCCAGTCTCCTCTTTAAACTCCAAACCTATGCCCTGCCTATGAATTTTGTCCATCTGGTCGCTTCCTTCCTCACACGCCGTCTTTCCTATGTCACCCACCACAACACCAACTCCAGTATCTTTTATCCCACTGCTGGCGTCCCCCAGGGCTCTGTCCTCTCCCCTCTTCTTCATCTCTTGTATATGGCTGATATGCCCAAACCACCCCCACCCATCCACATTCTCCAGTATGCTGATGACACTGCCTTACTGACTCTCTATCCTACCCTTCGATGGTCCCAACCCACCCTCCAAGCCCACCTTAACCAGTTCACCACTTGGTGTAACCAGTGGTTCCTCCATTTCAACCCCTCCAAAACCGAGGAAATCATCATAGGCCACACCACCTGCTCCTTCCATGATTTCTACCTCACCCTTTATGGTCGTCCCATCCAGCTCACCCCCACCCTGAGATACTTTGGCTTCACCCTCGACCATCACCTAACCTGGGCCCCTCACCTCCAGACCTTTCAGCAGAAAGGCCATTCCCACCTCCGCCTCCTGAAACTCCTGTCTGGCCGGACATAGGGATTGCATCCTTCCACCATCCTCCACACCTACAAATCCCTCATTCATCCTATCCTCTGTTGTGCCAGCACTGCCTCAATCTCCGCACCAACCCGCTTTTACAAGGCCCTGCAAATCCTTGATCACCATGCACTCTGCCTTGCCTTCTGTATCTGCCTTCCTTCCCCCCACACAGCTCCTCTATGAACTCATCCCCTTCCCCCACCTCCTCCTGTTCCTCCAACATCTCCGATCCTTTACGTAGTCCGCAGGCTTGATCTCCCCTACCCCCTGGTTTCCTCCTTTCTCTCCACCCCTAGCCCATTGCCGCACCTCTATCGCTGTATCCCTCCCTCTTCCACCTCCACGCCCTCGATCTCCTTTATCAGGGCAATTTTCAGCACCTCCCCCTCCCAGATGATGAACTTTGCCGTGACATCTACCCTTCCTTCCAACTATAACCTGGCCTTCTTCCCCACCTCCCCAGGGCCCCCTCTCTTCCTCTCCCCTCCTTCCCCCACCCCTGAGCGCCTAGCCCCGTCCTTTCCTCTTTCCCTCCCACATCCCTCCCTACCTGGCCCTCTCTGGCACGCCCCCCCACCCATCTCCCCACCCCCTCTCTTCCCCTCCCTCCCTTTTTCCCTTCTCCCTCATCTCCTTGCGCCTGGCAGATCCTCCGTTTTGATCATTGTGCCACGTCAGTGCTGTTTCTCCTGTGCTTCAATAGGTGTGACTTTAATTGTGTGCTGGCCGTGTACTTAGTGTTACTGTCAGTGTTTGCTATGTGCTACGCCATCCATTGATACTTTTATGCTCCGGTCATACTGCGCCTTGTTTCTTTTAATTGTCCCAGTGTGTGGTTTTTTGTGTGTGCTACTTTTTTACTGTTTTTATCTCCATTTTACAGTCGCTCCCTTTTTTGTCTATTGTCTTCCATCATATTCCCCCTTTTTTGTATCTATGTTCACCATGTTTTCTCCTTTGTTATTTTTTAAATGTCTTCTATTGTTTGTTCTATGTCTTTCAGGTGAAGAGCAGCGCATATGCTGCTGCCAGCCCGCCCTAATGGGGAATTGAAATACAAAAAAGGAAAAAAAACCCTATTTGTGCACATTAATAGGAGGTGTGTCCACCCTTTACCTTTATACCAGTTTGAACTCTGCTGGGGACACTTTAAATGAGGTGCTTATATGTCTGTGGAGGAATGCCAGCCCATTTTTCTCACGAGCCAACCCTGGGGTTTGGAGCGATGTCGACGGTCTGCCGCAACCCAAAGCTGTCCCACTGGGTTCTGTTCGGGAGTCTGGGCTGGCCAGGCCATTTGTTATCGTCCACAAATCTTCGCCTCATATATGCTACTTTATGACACGGTGCATTCTCATGCTGATTCAAATAATGATCATCTCAGAACCGTTAATACCTTCTACATTTAGCGTTTTGTTAAGCGTAATAAGGGACAACATCCTAACCACGAAAAACAACCTCATCCAGTAACACTGCCTCCTTCGAGCTTTAGTGTTTCCTACGCATTCGCCACACAAAATCCCTACGATTGAATTTTCACAGAGTACAGCGTGGTTCATTACTCCAAAGCCCTCGTTTCTAGTATACCACTGGGTAGTGGTCTCGCTCTTTACAACATTTCGAGCGTACACTACTGGCCATTAAAATTGCTACACCACAAAGATGAGGTGCTACAGACGCGAAATTTAATCTACAGGAAGAAGATGCTGTGATATGCAAATGATTAGCTTTTCGGAGCATTCACACAAGGTTGGCGCCGGTGGCGACACCTACAACGTGCTCACATGAGGAAAGTTTCCAACCGATTTCTCATACACAAACAGCAGTTGACCGGCGTTGCCTGGTGAAACGTTGTTGTGATGCCTCGTGTAAGGAGGAGAAATGGGTACCATCACCTTTCCGTCTTTCATATAGGTCGGATTGTAGCCTGTCCCGATTGCGGTTTATCGTATCGCGACATTACTGCTCGCGTTGGTCGAGATCCAATGACTGTTAGCAGAATATGGAATCGGTGGGTTCAGGAGGGTAATACGGAACGCCGTGCTGGATCCCAACGGCCTCATATCACTAGCAGTCGAGATGACAGGCATCTTATCCGCATGGCTGTAACGGATCGTGCAGCCACGTCTCGATCCCTGAGTCAACAGATGGGGACGTTTGCAAGACAACAACCATCTGCACGAACAGTTCGACGACGTTTGCTGCAGCATGGAGACGTTGGCTGCGGCTACCCTTGACGCTGCATCACAGGCAGGAGCGCCTGCGATGGTGTACTCAACGACGAACCTTGGTGCACGAATGGCAAAACGTCATTTTTTTGGATGAATGCAGGTTCTGTTTGCGTTATTACGGCCAGAGGTGGTTGTTCTGGGTACTGATTTCTCAGGACCTATGCACCCAAATTGCGTGAAAACGCAATCACATGTCAGTTATAGTATAATATATTTGTCCAATCAATACCCGTTTATCATCTGCATTTCTTCTTGGTGTAGCAGTTTTAATGACCGGTAGTGTAGCTTGGCATTTACTGCAGAAATATGTGGCTTCTGAGGAGCTGTTAGATCGTTGTATTCCATTGTTTTTAAGTAATTATGCACAATCATTGTGGAAGCTGGATTGCTGATGGCACTTACGAGCTCACCAGTGATTAATCCTCTGAATTTATACAGTTTTTTACAACCATCCCCCTAATACTCAGTGGTCCCTCTCTGTCGGTACATGAGGTCCGCCTGTGGCTCTGACTGTTTCTTCGCGTTCGCACTTCACAGTCACATTCCCAAGATTCGACTTGGGCAGCTTTAGAAGGGCTGAAATGTTCCAGATGGACACCCCACGACTGGTTCACGTTCGAAGTCGCAGAGCTCTCTTGGACGACCGATTCTGCTGTTACTGAATCTCCATAGACGACACAATACTCCACGCCTTCTTTAATACTGACGGGTCCGCCTCTCGTGACATCTATTGGGCGATTCCGCATTTCGTACGGGTGACGCCATTGTCCAGATACTGTGCGTAGATAAATATATTAGGTTTGTTTATAAATAAATAAATCTTCTGCTACCAGTCACGATTTTTCTTTATTTTACTATTCGCGACCGACGCGTTTCGAGAAATAATTCCCATTTTCAAGTGCGTTTTTTATGTGTGTTAAGCCATTTCTTTTGATGTTGTCAGTGTGTGTGAGTCTGCTTCATTTTGTTGACTTTTACTGTAATACGTAAGAAACGCGATTTTTAGTTGGGTATCAAATCTTTCTGTGAGGTTAGTGGCTAAAGTTTGAGAACAATTTGTACTTACAGTTTTCTAATGGTCCATTTGTGTAGAGTCTCACACACACTTAACATCATACACAACTTGTACACTTTACACATCGAAAATATCTTATACAAACAAAACAGTTACAAAGATCTTCTTACAGGTAGTTCACAGAGATAACATTATAGGTCTTCCACAGATTATGATATGCTTTTGTACAGAGGTTATTTATCTTAACAATTTGGCTTATGAATTATTTATATTGATTTTTCAGTTTTGCTTATTTCTATGTTTTACTATTTTTATTTAAGTATATTATCGAAACATCTGAAGAAATTCACTGATTCACTTTCAAGTTTTTCATTTAATATTTTATCTTCATATTTTCTGTAATGTGAATATATCTCCAGTTCTTCAAGCAAATCCATTTTATGTCCTTTATTTAGTCGGTGGAGTACTTTGACATTTTGCTCTATTTTTCCAATTGGGTGTCCTGTATTATGTATGTGTGTTGCTATTGCTGATGTAGTGTGTTTGTTGTGTGTGTATGCTCTAATGTGCTCTGTGTACCTGGTGTTGATATTTCGGCCTGTTTGTCCTATGTAGAACAACTAAAAATCGCGTTTCTTATGTATTACAGTAAAAGTCAACAAAATGAAGCAGACTCACACACACTGACAACATCAAAAGAAATGGCTTAACACACATAAAAAACGCACTTGAAAATGGGAATTATTTCTCGAAACGCGTCGTGCGAATAGTAAAATAAAGAAAAACCGTGACTGGTAGCAGAAGATTTATTTATTTATGAACAAACCTATTATATCTACAGTCGCAGGCTTTCAAAAACCATTTATAATGGATCAAATCAGATAAATATACTGTTGGATGAAATAGTTAACCTTAGTGCAAAAACTGTTGAGTTCGACTAATTCGTCGGCCACTGAAGCTTTGTCGCTGTATCTTTTGGCTTACCTGTGTATGAGTAACAACGGATGTAGCAGGCACCGTGTAACTCACAATTCACGAGCTCGGTCCAATGTAGAACGGAATTTAGGAACCTGAGATTTCTTCTACAAAGAAGATGCCAGTGACTTCGAAAATGAAGTAAACATATTTCACTCGTTAGTGCAACCATAATGTTTCTAAATGTATGCAGTCCAATGTTTTATTAACCTGCGCACTGTGGGCTTCTCTAGTTCTGCAGCTGGACTATTTGTAGTCACGTTTGCCATTCTCATACTAAACCTTAAAAAGGACTCGGTTTCACGATATGCGGCGTTTCATCGCTGGGTGAGAGAGTTTACGTTGTTACCTCGCAACCCAACGGCACGGAACTCGAAACTGTGGTACCTCGTTGTTAAACTCAACACCAAGCACAAAGTTCACACGCTCAGTTCACAGCACGACACTGGAGCGAAATTTGTCGGCGGTTGGGCTCCAGGTTAGCGCAACAGGCGGTCCACCCGTGCCATGAGTGCCAAAGCAACTAATTAGCTGAGTCAACGCTGTTAGTGCCCAAGTCTCAGCTACCGATCGTTCTATAGAAATGGGAATATCTTTTTGTCTGTATTAGGGAGAATTCAGGTTCTTCTGTAGATCGAGAAGAAGAAAAAAAAAACATTCATCTGCTACGATTAATGACATAAAAAAATTAACTACTCTCGCATTCTAACAGTAAAGTATCGTTTCAAAATGAGATAAGCAAAATTCAAGTTGCTTGAGAAGGAAACTGGCATACATGGAGCAGTATATACTCTGCATGCAAATAAGGTTTTCGTGGTGTGACGATGCAATAAACTCTTCTTCGGTTTCTTGTCTCGATTCGCGATGTGCCCGCCGCGTGTAGAAAGACATATGTCCCGTCCTTAGATTTTATGGCTGTTCTGGCAGCTAAGAGAGCTCAGGAAAGGGATGGACAAAAATATAGGAACATCGCGAGAAATGCGTGCTTGAACATGCTGTAAATGCAGATGCTAGCCAAGCGTACAAATTGCGCTGTCGTATTGTACCGCGATCGGCACATGTGCAGAGTTCTCAGCACGTTGGAAGTGTCGGTTGTTATCAGAAAAGTGTCCAGTGTAGCCGTGAGTGAATTATATCGGAGCAAAGTCATGTATAACGTGAGAAAATTGTTTCTGCTCGTATGGTGGGAGCTTCCGTAAACAAAAGAGAGCCGAAGTGTATGGTGTTTCAAGAGGCACAATATCGAAGATTTAAACCGCGTACACGAAAAGCGGAAAAACGTCATCCGCTAAATGATATCGTTCACGAAAGTGTGTGTTGAATGACCGCGACGAAATGTCATTGAAAACGATTGTGACGAAAAATAAGACGACGACAGCAACAAAAGTCATTGCAGAACTGAACTTCGCACTCGCGAACCCCACCAGCGCAAAAAAAAGAGAAAATAAGTGGGCTCCGTGAGCTCTCAATTGCCAGGCCAGCTGAATTCGACTTCTGGTCAAGCGTATGTCTCAAGAGAGAAACGTGGAGTGGCTTCAGTGATGATTTATTCCCCCCCCCCCCCCCCCCGTTTTCTCTGGAACTCCCTTTACTTCCGAGGACTGTGTGACAATTTTGGCTGATCAGGTCGATCCCGTGGTACTTTATTCGTTCCCCAGCGGTGGCGCTGTGTTTCAAGGGGACAGGGCCCCTGTTTACAGAGCTCACATCGTCCAGGACTGGTTTTGTGATCACTGAGACGAACTGTCTCGTCTCTCCTGCCATCGCAGTCACCAGACCTCATTGCTTTTGAGCCTTTGTGGTCTGCTTTGGAGGGAACGGTACGTGATCGCTATCCTCTTGAACTTTCCAATATTTTTCAGGAACAATGGTATAAGATCCCCTTTAAAACCTTTTGAAAGTCAGAGGGGCTCTAACATCGTATTCGGCTTGTGATATGTTGTGTCTTCGGCCTTTCCATATTTCTGCCCACCCTCTGTACATTCACAACGAATGACGATATCGAGGTATAGTTTCCGCTAAGCTATGGCGGAAAATATGGTGAATTTTCTGACGTACGAAATTCATTTGCAACGCTTGTAACTGGCAAATTACGACACAATTTTTTTTTTAAATTTATGAAGCACACGACAGTCGAAAAAGAAGGTATGATTTTTGATCGTAGTGAATGCCGTAAAACTGTTAGAGTGCCACTAGGGTCAGTCAAGAGAGTATTCTGTGACTACTACATTCCAACGCAATTTCCTCATACTACTCTGTCAACAGCTACATAACAATGATTTTCTTAGTGATGTCTACGAAAATTACAAATTAGTGTGGCTTTTCTATGCATGTTTTTGATAACGAATGAACAATCGTTTACAGACCATTGGAAAATCAATCTAACAAAATGCACAGATGGTTAGTTGCAAAGCCTGGATGACTAGGGGGACTGGGCAAACAAATGCTTTTGTCTCTCCATGTGTGGTTTGGCCTTTTCAGGAGCCGCTTCATTAGTCCCTGTTTTACTGAGGTGACTCTAAGTAGCCACAGTCATCAACAGTTACTAGGAGACTCGCTGCCACAATTATTGGAAAACATCCCACTGAACATGAGACAATACACGAGGTGCAGCTGATCCCGGAGGAGGTTCGAGTCCTCCCTCGGGCATGGGTGTGTGTGTGTTTGTCCTTAGGATAATTTAGGTTAAGTAATGTGTAAGCTTAGGGACTGATGACCTTAGCAGTTAAGTCCCATAAGATTTCACGCACGCACAATACACGAGAAGTTGTTTGATGGGTTCTATTGGTTACATCACGCATGGACAGGTCTTCGGACGCCGATTTTTATTTACTTTAATGGCACTGTGAATAGCTGCTATAGCACCGATACCTGTCAATACAAGGGACTGCTGACAGTGGAGCACAACAGCGAAATTGGTCGCATTTAAAAAAGTAGATACAAGCAACACCGCTGACGGTGTTGTGGTTACCTCTTATGCATTCATCAGCCATAGTCCGACTATCCGTCTTAGGTTCAGGATGGATATCTGAAAATAAAGCAATATATGTGGTACCAACATGGAAGATCTGCTATCCATTACACACACGTAGTTCAGACCCTAGCAGATTGAAGATCGTTGAATCTGTCGTTTGCGAAACACAAAATGACCTTCGGACGTGCTTAGAGCCTGCAAAGACAATATCACAAACGCGCTTCTCAACACACTAGTGGATGACTTCCTGAAACGCCTGACAGAAGACTCAATTGAACAAGTCACTGACGAAGAAGACGAGGAACGAGGCCATTTCTTGAACGAGTACTTTACTGTTGCAGAATTCAGCAGAGCCCTGTTATCTGGGAAGGTTAGTACCTCATGGTTTGACAATATGGCTCAAATGGTTCAAATGACTCTGAGCACTATGCGACTTAACTTCTCAGGTCATCAGTCGCCTAGAACTTAGCACTAATTAAACCTAACTAAGGACATCACACACATCCATGCCCGAGGCAGGATTCGAACGTGCGACCGTAGCGGTCGCTCGGCTCCAGACTGTAGCGCCCAGAACCGCACGGCCACTCCAGCAGGCCTTTGACAATATACACTGAAAAGAAAACGCGTTGTGATCACCTGCTTAACAGCTTGTTTGTCCGTCTTTGGGACGAAATGCATCAGTGATTTTGCATATCAGGGATCCGGCAGTTTGTAGCTAGGTTTGTGGACGTGTGTGGCATTAAATCTCTAGGCACGGGTCACGTAATCCTCGTAAATAAGGGGCCACTGATTTGCGCACGTGGTGATGGCACCCAATAGTGACCCAGATGGGTTCCATAGGATTTACACAAGGCGAGTTTGGTCGCCGAGACAGCAACTCTTAGGTCACTATACTGCTCTTCAAACCTCTGTAGCACGGTTCTGACAATTACACTGTTGAAAGATGACATCGCCGTCGAGGAAGACGTCAAGCATGAAGGGATGCAGATGGTTCGCAGCTGCCAGCATGCCTTCGGTTAGTACCACAGGTGTCCGCCGCTCGTGGTCTCGCGGTAGCGTTCTCGCTTCCCGAGCACGGGGTCCCGGGTTCGATTCCCGGCGGGGTCAGGGATTTTCACCTGCCTCGAGATGACTGGGTGTTTGTGTTGTCCTCATCATTTCATCATCATCCAGGAAAGTGGCGAAATTGGACTGAGCAAAGGTTGGGAAATTGTACGGGCGCTGATAACCACGCAGTTGAGCGCCCCACAAACCAAACATCATCATCACATCATCAGTACCACAGGTCCCACGAAAGTGCAGGAAAACGTCCCTCACAGCATAACACTGCTCCCACCAGCGGCCTGCAGCCGTGGCGCGTTCCATGTTTCGAGCCGCCGTTCACCTGAATGACGGCGTTTGTGGAGACGACCATCGACCTAATGAAGCACAAATGTGATTCACCCGAAGATCGGAGACTTTCTACTGATCGACAGTCGAAATCCGGTGGTCAAGTGCTGCCGGCCGCTCTGGCCGAGCGGTTCTGGGTGCTTCAGTCTGGAACGGCGCGATCGCTACGGTCGCAGGTTCGAATCCTGCCTCGGACGTGGATGTGTGTGCTGTCCTTACGTTAGTTAGGTTTAATTAGTAGCCATTTGAACCATTTTGTAGTCCTAAAGCACAGACTGCACATCGATCAGCGAAACGCGATCGAGAATGAGCTGACTCGTGCGCCAATGGAAAGAGAGGGCAGCACCACACCTCCAGGAAGACAGAGAGCCTGTATACAGAGAGAGTGGCCATAGGTGAAGTTGCCCGTGATTGGTTGATTAGCTTTGGCGCCATTTTTCTGCCAAACGTCTCACGCGCTTCCTATGTTCGCCGTGCTTTTGAGTTGAATTGAAGTTCAGAGGACTTTTGGAAACGATTAAAAGGTATTGGAATTATTGAGAGACTTGTTACGCGTTGTGCATGCATGTTCGATTTAGTTGTATATCGTTTTTAGTACGTAATTAGCGTTTGCGATCTTAAATGCGAGTTGAAATAATCAAGCGTTTTGTGATGAAGTTGGTAGGCCTACATGTTTGAAGTAAACACATTAGTAATTGTCAGTATTGTTTTTGACATCTGTATTTCGTTCTGCAGATGTTCGTAAACGATGCCAGGTTGTGCTGCATTTGGTTGTTCCAATAGAGGCGAAGGTGGATTTCGCATGTTAGCATTTCCACCCAATGAAGAAAGACGAAAGCAGTGGGCAGTCGCAGTCAACAGGGCTGACAGAAATCCGATACAAAACAAATGCTATACACTATTTTTTTTATTTACGTTACTTTCATTGCAATATGTCTAGTAAACGAAGTTTAAAGAAGATAAATGCAAGTAACGAATAATTTTTACAGCCACTGTATCAAATGTTCCTGTGCTGTAGATAGTAGGCTTCTATGAGTATATTATAGCTGTAAACAATGGAATTTAACGAATGATTTCGCCATATTGTCTTGTACTTTTGATTCGGTAAGTGTGTACTCCACTACTGGCCATTCAAAAGTCCCACCCGCAGTTTGGCAGAAAAATGGCCGCCGTATCGTCCGGTTGGCCACTCTCTCCCTATACAGGCTCTAGAGGCAGACAGACTTCAGCGGCCCCTGTCAACACTGATTTAACCAGACACCCATCGCTGGTCGGCCCAGTTTGGTCGCAGACTTCGAGAGCATCAGTACTGAGTAATAGGAAGACGTTACTTAGCCTGCGTTCTGCGAGTAGTAAGTGTATAACAGTAATTGCATTTAGGAGTCATAGCAGGCACAAGAAGTTAAGTATCGTTCCTTCCCTTAATAGAGGTAAAGTTTTGTTTTAGTTAGGAAGTATTTTGCACAGACTGCTTTGGATTCCTGCCACCGGCCATCGCAAATTGTTTGCTTCTTTGTTTGCGTCGCTGCTGACTCCCAGAGTAGCCGACACAACAACGTCAAACTTGTCAGTAACCACGAAACCAGCCTTTAATCTACTGTCATATTGTTAGCGAACGTACAAACACTATAAAGGTTGGGTGAACGTGAATTTATGGTCTGTTGAGAACAGAACGAAGTGTCTCCTAGAAAGCTGCTTGCTGTCACACGTGCAGTCCATTTCAGTTGCGGTTTTCACTATGAAATCTGGCGAATTAGCTTACGATGTTTTGAAAAGGCATTAGTAATTAGATTGTCTCCTTTTAAGTGGTGCGCCTGTTTCCAGCGACCTGACGCGATCATTTCTAGTCTCTTAATAACAAACTGAATTCAAATTGTTTTAAAATATTATGCAACTGTAGAGTACGCTCATCATTGTATGTATTATACAAACGTGGAAAACATGTATCTGTTAGGTTTTCTAAGTAATGAAGTAGCTGCCTGCTGCCACGTCGTGGTACTCCGTAACTCAATACAGGGTGTTACAAAAAGGTACGGCCAAACTTTCAGGAAACATTCCTTACACACAAAGAAAGAAAATATGTTATGTGGACATGTGTCCGGAAACGCTTACTTTCCATGTTAGAGCTCATTTTATTACTTCTCTTCAAATCACATTAATCATGGAATGAAAACACACAGCAACAGAACGTACCAGATTGACTTCAAACACTTTGTTACAGGAAATGTTCAAAATGTCCTCCGTTAGCGAGGATACATGCATCCACCCTCCGTTGCATGGAATCCCTGATGCGCTGATGCAGCTCTGGAGAATGGCGTATTGTATCACAGCCGTCCACAATACGAGCACGAAGAGTCTCTACATTTGGTACCGGGGTTGCGTAGACAATAGCTTTCAAATGCCCCCATAAATGAAAGTCAAGAGGGTTGAGGTGAGGAGAGCGTGGAGGCCATGGAATTGGTCCGCCTCTACCAACCCATCGGTCACCGAATCTGTTGTTGAGAAGCGTACGAACACTTCGACTGAAATGTGCAGGAGCTCCGTCGTGCATGAACCACATGTTGTGTCGTACTTGTAAAGGCATATGTTCTAGCAGCACAGGTAGAGTATCCCGTATGAAATCATGATAATGTGCTCGATTGAGCGTAGGTGGACGAAACTAAAATGAGCTCTAACATGGAAATTAAGCGTTTCCAGACACATGTCCACATAACATCTTTTCTTTATTTGTGTGTGAGGAATGTTTCCTGAAAGTTTGGCCGTACCTTTTTGTAACACCCTGTATAGTCCGGTTGACTGCTGTTGGGTCGTGTGCCGTCTGCTATCACCGCAGACAGAGCAAGTAACATTTGTATGCAAAATGTATTGTAACATCGACTTTTGTGAATTGTACCATATGTAGGGTTCAGCCGTCCCCTTAGAAAAATTAAGAATGACCGTGCTGGTAAACTTCTTACGTTATTTGATACAGAGAGAGCTGAGTAAAACTGAACGTACTCAGACATTTCTCTCTTTACTTATTCTGATCATCACTGAACTGACACACAATATTTTTTTACCGCAACGCAATCTGACTTTCAATAATCCCTACAAAAGAATGGCTCTAACTGACAATAACCTATACCTTTCATTAAACACTTACAATAATCTTCGTTACTCGAACTACTGCAATACAGCGAGCGCCAATACTGCCCGCTAAATAAAAGATTCTAACTACTGAAGGCACTAACTACTGATAGGCAGAATTAGCCATCTTTAAAAATTTCCTTTATCTGGCGGACACACGTCCAGATCGTCAGCTTATAGTAACCTCTCAAAACTCTGGCATCTCTCTCTCTCCACATCCACCACTGCTGGCGGCTCACCTCCAACCGCACAACGCTACGCGCTGTTTACATCCAGCTGCCCAACACTACAATAGCGGATATTCCAACAATGCCAACCAGTCACGGACTGAACATAGCGCAGTCAGCGATTTTCATGCAGTGCACTACGTAGCGTTACCAACATAAAACCCTAAACAGCCTACTTACACGGTTTTATCATCGGATGTCTGACGCGCCACTAGCGAGTCTGCTCCAGCGAGGTATGCGTACGTCTGATACGTTTTATTGTACTTTTGACGTTGGATGTTCCATAATTATTTATATCTACATTACAGTTAATTTCCTATGTAGTCAGGGCTATATGACACCTGCTCCACGTACAGTGGCACTAAATTGATGTGAGTCAAGGGTATGTAACACACATATTTTCAAAAATGTTCTTCTAAATGTACGTTGAACATTAGAATGTAAAAGACCGTCAAAAATACTGTTGTAAATTAAAAAAAAAATTATTTCAAGTGTGAAGGTGGCAATTGAAGTTTGCCAAACTAGTCGTTCATATACGTAATTCATGCGATCTGGTCAAATAATACTTCCCCGACCAGAAGATTATATTTTTCAATTAAAGTCTTGTTTACTCTCATGGTAGCGCCAAGTTTAATGATTAAATGAAAGTCTGTGTTTATGTTAACAGCTGGTTTGACTACAGCTTCACGCACTTCTCATTTGCCTCTAAGGACCACACAACGCCCCAGGAAGACTCGAACACATCCTGAAAAGGAAGAGGCCGGCCGGGGTTGCCGATCGGTTCTAGGCGCTACAGTCTGGAACCGCGCGACCGCTACGGTCGCAGGTTCGAATCCTGCCTCGGGTATGGGTGTGTGTGATGTCCTTAGGTTAGTTAGGTTTAAATAGTTCTAGGGGACTGATGACCTCAGAAGTTAAGTCTCATAGTGCTCAGAGCCATCTGAACCATTTTTTGACTAGGGAGAAGTACTGTATCACTCTGGTTCCTCCGCAGCTACCTGTGACGGCGTTGTATTTTGGCTCCTAACGTGGAGCGATGCTGTGTTCGCCTTCTACTGTTGTATGTGTCCTGCTCAAATGGGAAGATAAAGAAATACAAGGGAACATCGACGGCGCACGAAAACATGAAGTGCCGTACAACACGGACCTGTGCTCCGAATGGCTCAGAAGAAATTCACCATTCAGTATTGTTTTTTCGGAAACGCTTAATAGCTTTTATCAGTGCTCAAGTTCAGTACCTTGAGCACTTGATGCGACAGTCACAATAAATGAAAATGATGATATGGCACTGATGACCGGGAGGCCCTGTCTGGGGCAGTTCAGCCGCCGTGTTGGAAATGTTATTTCAGGCGACTCCACATTGTGCGGCTTGCGTGTCGATGACGATGAGAACACACGACGCAGAAAACCTACAACCCGGCCGGGAATCGAACCCGGGCCCGGTGAATGGTAGGCAGACACGTTACCATTCAGCTAAGCAGGTGGGCACAGTCACAACAATAAACACACGAATCATAACTCAGTGAGATGTTTCCTCACATTTGGTACAGTAAGGAAGTTTTTTGTGGAACCTCTTCTCCTGTCGCCGGTGTAGTGGTTTGGGGCGCTATTATCTTGTTACTGTTTGATGATATGTCACATACTTAAGTTCCACACATGTTATGTCGTTAAAGCTTCTTCGAAGGCTCTTTTCAGTGCCATAAAACAGTTCCATTAAAAATGCTTATTCGGTGTCATAGTTTGGAAACCTCTAGAATGAACTGCATTTTGCAGTCAGCAAATACATGAGGTTACCTTTCATTTTATGTGTCATTTTCCCTAGTTACTTAGGGTTTATATCTCCATTTTACGGTTGCCCACCTTTTTATCTGTTCTCTTCCATAATGTTCACCCTTTTTATATCTATGTACCGCCACATTTTCTCCTTTATCTTATTTTAAATGTCTTCTATTGTATAATACACGCCTTTCGGCTGAGGGGCAGCGCCTATGCTGCTGCCAGCCCGCGCCAGATGGGGAATTGAAGTGCAATAAAAAAAAAGCTGCCCCGCAGTCAGTGTTTTTTCTCCTGACGACGATGGTAGAGATAGGCAGCGAAAGCTCGAGTGTTTCGTTCGAAATGTCACGGCTTGTAAACCAAGATGATTTTACTCAAACAAGTAGTAAGTTTGCATTAAACATTCTTTTTATAGACTCTATCGGAGTGGGACCAGTGAAATATAAAAAATTGTTGTGTGAAAGACACTCTATTATTCTGTTATTGTGTTGATATATTTTAGGGTTACCATTTGAAATGTTTCTTCATCATATAAATGTGAGTTCATTTCAATTATCTTGTACCTTTAAGCAATGTCTCGTGTTCATGAATTATTGATGCTTCATGATAACCTTTGCCGACATCAAAATGAAAATAAAAAGGAACAGTGACACCTTTTCGAAGATTCTACGAAATATAAAATAAGATGGAACATATTGTGGACATATCATTTGCTAACGAATGTTACAGGTTTCGTCAGCAAATTGAGCGAGTAATTTAGTGTTTTTTTTTAAATAATAAGGCTACGTGCTTTTCACAGCAGTAAGGACATTTTAATCGAGTCTGAATTGAAGAGAGCAACATTTTCTGTGCATAAGAGTGTTAACAAATCTATGCCTCTTGCGTATTCAGCTAACATGCGTACATACCAATTACTCGAATGATATATTTCCAAAACGTAAAACTTCACTAAATAACGCCTGATATTATGTAGAGGGTGGCGAATGCTCGACGATAAAGCTGTCGAATATCAGATCATCATAATGGTGGTGTACTTGATTATGACGATTATGACAGCCAAATTTTTGTCTAGCGTTATGGAAACGTCTGGTCGCGAAAACTGTCAATGGCCGGGAGAGCCGCGTGCTGACCGCATGCCCCTCCACATCCGCAGCCAGTGACTCCTATCCGGCTGAGGACGACATGGGGCTGGTGGGTACCGTTGGGCCTTCCGAAGTCTGTTTGGATGGAGTTCAGTTTTATTATGGAAATGATCCAGTTTTTCCAGAACAAAACGCGCACATATATTTGTTTGATAAATTAATGCTTACCTAAGTATTCGGCAGTGTGACTGAAGTTGATTTCAGCGTTGACTGTTTCAGTTTCCTTCTACAGCTGCATTGCGACAGAGTCCATGAATTCTCGGACGTCCAACCTGCATCTGTTGAAGATGAGAAACAATTTCTGTGTTATTCGGTAATGTGAATTGAGAAGCTAAGTCAAAGTTACTTTGTATGATTCACACTATAAGTTTCACTTAATTCCGCGAAATTAAACATAATTAACGTTGTCTTTGTTATAGACAAACACATATACCAATTGACGAGCAATAGATACCTTGCGGAACAAGGAGCGAATACAGATTTGAACAAGATAGCTCATTATTTCAGAGAACAGTTTACTATAATATCGGCAGGAAATATGTTCCCTTAAGTTTTATTGCGTATACAAGAACCATACCGGACATTTGGTCGATTTTTTCGAAAAGAATTGACGAACTGACTCACAAGGACAGTATACTGATCAGACATTTTACGATCAAATCTTTGTAAATGAAGGACGAGAAAGCACCTCCGCTGTAAATGATATACCACCCAAATTTACTCCATTTTGCCAACACTGTGATGTTTATTTTCACAGACAGGTTGAAATTTTCATGAAAAAAAAATTGAGACTGCTCCTGACTGATTTAAGACTAACAGAGAAATAGCTGCGAGGGAAAATTCCACAAAAATACATTCTTTAATTCTGCATCTTTTTAGTGCACCTACATTCACAGCAGTGATCAAATACGCGCGGATCGCATCGAAGGTGGTAAAAGAAAAAACAATTTTTTTGAATCTAAATGAACTATCTTTTCTGGTATCGCAGCTTTAAAACCCGTGTGCTTGCAGGGCAGTACCTTTTGAAATTTTCATGGTGTTTCGGTTGTTTCTGCCACAAATACCATCCGGAATTCTGTTCTAGCACAGCAAATGATGCAAAGAATACCGAGCAAGACAATTCTGTAATCGATTCTGTGAGAAACAGAGTACACGGAAAGACGATTTGCTTTAGCTATTGTTTTAACAATAACATTAAAGTGGTGAGAATGACTATTTTTTAATAATTTTGCATAAAACAAACTGTTTGATGATATTCTAAGGGATGAAATTTAAGAAAAGGTACACGGGTGAGATCTGAACTCATACCACCAGTATGGAGACCGCAAACCTCTGGCACTGCACTACGCTCGCCCTGTCGACACACAATTAACGTTGCAGACATAGGAGGCACTCGTAATAGTTCAACATTGATTTCCTCGCAAACTGGGAGAAGCCTCATTAAAAAGCGCTAGCTAGGTACTCGGGACAGGTCCTTCTATCTCATACGTGCGCCTCGTTAAAATGCGTGATTAACAGGTGTGATGGTCTCCTTGTAAGTTGTGGTTACGCTCTTGATGTCTGCCTAACAGGCAACCTTGCATACTTTGCCGTACCGCGGGATGCAGGGTACCTCACTCGAATGGATTTTCTCTGACCGAAAGACAGTCGCACCACCGGAAAATGAGAGCAGTGAAATTTCGGGAATAAATTTGTCTAGCTAACATATTTAACTTACGGCAAATAATGGAGAAGTGTTATGAGTGGAACAGGGAATTGTATCTATGCTTTATAGATCTATAAAAGGCATATGACCGGGTTCCGAGGAGGAAGTTATTGTCTGTTCTACAAGATTATGGAATAGGAGGCAAACTTTTGCAAGCAATTAAAGGTCTTTACATGGATAGTCAGGCAGCAGTTAGAGTTGACGGTAAATTGAGTTCATGGTTCTGAGTAGTTTCAGGGGTAAGACAAGGCTGCAACCTGTCTCCACTGTTGTTCATATTATTTATGGATCATATGTTGAAAACAATAGACTGGCTGGGTGAGATTAAGATATGTGAACACAAAATAAGCAGTCTTGCATATGCGGATGACTTAGTTGTGATGGCAGATTCGATTGAAAGTTTGCAAAGCAACATTTCAGAGCTAGATCAGAAATGTAAGGATTTTGGTATGAAGATTAGCATCTCCAAAACGGAAGTAATGTCAGTGGGAAAGAAATATAAACAGATTGAGTGGCAAATAGGAGGAACAAAGTTAGAACAGGTGGACGGTTTCAAGTACTTAGGATGCATATTCTCACAGGATGGCAACATAGTGAAAGAACTGGAAGCGAGGTGTAGCAAAGCTAATGCAGTGAGCGCTCAGCTACGATCTACTCTCTTCTGCAAGAAGGAAGTCAGTACCAAGACTAAGTTATCTGTGCACCGTTCAATCTTTCGACCAACTTTGTTGTATGGGAGCGAAAGCTGGGTGGATTCAGGCGACCTTATCAACAAAGTTGAGGTTACGGATATGAAAGTAGCTAGGATGATTGCAGGTACTAGTAGATGGGAACAATGGCAGGAGGGTGTCCACAATGAGGAAATCAAAGAAAAACTGGGAATGAACTCTATAAATGTAGCAGTCAGGGCGAATAGGCTTAGATGGTGGGGTCATGTTACACGCATGGGAGAAGCAAGGTTACCCAAGAGACTCATGGATTCAGCAGTAGAGGGTAGGAGGAGTCGGGGCAGACCGAGGAGAAGGTACCTGGATTCGGTTGAGAATGATTTTGAAGTAATAGGTATAACATCAGAAGAGGCACCAATGTTAGCACTGAATAGGGGATCATGGAGGAACTGTATAAGGGGGGTTATGCTCCAGACTGAACGCTGAAAGGCAGAATCAGTCTTAAATGATGATGATGATGAACATATTTAACTGATTAACATTCCTCGGTCACAGGTTTGACGTAAGAGCGAGATAAATCATTGCAAATGTGAAATACTGGGTACATTAATAATCGGAATGTTGAATGCAGGCATGAAAACGTGCATGCATTGCGTTGTGCAGGTGTCGGATGTCAGTTTCGGGAATGTGATTACACGCCTGTTGCGTTTGGTCGGTCAGTACAGTAACGGTTAACGCTATTTATTGATGACGCGAGAGTTGTCATCCGATGGTGTCCCGTATGTTATCTATTGGAGACGGATCTTGTGACTGAGCAGGCCATGGCATCATGTCGATACTCTGTAGGGCGTGTTGGGTTGCAACAGCGGTATGTGGTCAAGCGTTATCCTGTTGGAATACACTCTCTGGAATGCTGTTCGTGAATGGCAGCACAAGAAGTCGAATCACCAGACTACATATGAATTTGTAGTCACTGTGCGTGGGGTAACCACTAGGGTGCTGCTGCTCTCAGACGAAATCGCATCCCAGACCGTAGCTCCAGCTCCAGGTGTAGGTCCAGTGTACCTAGCGCTCAGACTTATTGGTTTCTGTCCCTCAACTGACCTCCTTCTAACCAACAAAGGCCATTAAAGACACCGAGGCAGTAACAGCTTTCATCAGACACCACAACAGACCCCCAGCCCGCCCTCCAATGAGCTCTAGTGTGACACCATTGAAGTCGCAAATGGCGGTGATGTGGGGCAGTAGAATGCACGCTACAGGGTGTCTGGCTCGGAGCTGTAGTAACCAATTTGTAACAGTACGTTGTGTCACTGTGGTACCAGCTGCTACTCAAAGGCTGCTGTTGATGCAGTACGATGCGCCAGATACGTACGCCGAACACAATGGTCTTCTCTCTCGGTAGTGCTACGCGACCGTTCAGAGTCGCTTCTTCTTGAGACCGAACGTTCTCGTGACCACCACTGGAAGCAACCACGTGCAGTGGCCACACTCCTGCCAAGTCTTATGCAGCGTCGCAGAAGGAGCATCCAACTTCTCATAGCCCTATTATACGACCTCGTTGAAACTCAGTGAGTTATTGATAATGAGGTCTTTGTCGCCTTAAAGGCATTCTTGATTAACATCAACTCACACGTTCAACCTCTACATCTACATCTACGTTTATACTCCGCAAGCCACCCAACGGTGTGTGGCGGAGGGCACTTTACGTGCCACTGTCATTACCTGCCTTTCCTGTTCCAGTCGCGTATATTTCGCGGGAAGAACGACTGCCGGAAAGCCTCCGTGCGCGCTCGAATCTCTCTAATTTTACATTCGTGATCTCCTCGGGAGGTATAAGTAGGGGGAAGCAATATATTCGATACCTCATCCAGAAACGCACCCTCTCGAAACCTGGACAGCAAGCTACACCGCGATGCAGAGCGCCTCTCTTGCAGAGTCTGCCACTTGAGTTTGCTAAACATCTCCGTAACGCTATCGCGCTTACCAGATAACCCTGTGACGAAACGCGCCACTCTTCTTTCGATCTTCTCTATCTCTCCTGTCAACCCGACCTGGTACGGATCCCACACTGATGAGAAATACTCAAGTATAGGTCGAACGAGTGTTTTGTAAGCCACCTCCTTTGTTGATGGACTACATTTCCTAAGGACTCTCCCAATGAATCTCAACCTGGCACACGCCTTACCAACAATTAATTTTATTCCACTTCAAATCGTTCCGTACGCATACTCCCAGATATTTTACAGAATTAACTGCTACCAGTGTTTGTTCCGCTATCATATAATCATACAATAACGGATCCTTCTTTCTCCTCAAAGGTAACTATCACTCAGGATCTACAGCGTGCATTTAAAGCAAACCTGATTCACATCATCATATTGGCGCTACTAGTGCCGCTTTATGAGACTGGTGCGAAATTGGAATAGACATCATCTTCCAGATGTAGAAACACACCAACCAAGTTTCTTTTATGTTGCACAGATCCTTCTTGGCGTCGCAATTTTTTTCGTCAGTGTATTTCGATGATCTCTTATTGAAAGCCATGACGTATCCGGTATGAATATTCTCGGTGCGTGTACTGATTTGAAACTTCGTGCCAGATTAAAATTATGTTCGTCACCTGGACTAGAAACTGGGACCTCTCCTTTTCACGGGCAGGTTCTCTACCGAAGGCGCTATCCACGCACGACCCACCAGCTTCCCCATCCCATCCTACCCCTCTTCATATCTTGCGCGGTTAGCAGTTGTGGAAGAAATAAGGAGAGATACTGCTGGAAGTAAGGTTGTGAGGACGCCTCGTGTCTGGATAACTCAGATGGTGGAGCACTCGCCCGCTCAAGGCTAAAGTTCCAGATTCACGTCTCTGTCCGGCACACAGTTTCAGCCGCAGTGATGTTGTCATGGAGATTTCGTAGATCTGACGGACTGTGTACTGAACTACACTGAAGCGTCAAAGAAACTGGTATAGGCATACCAGGCAGAATACGGCGAAGCGGTCTGCAACGCCTATACAAGACAACAAGTGTCTGGCGCAGTTGTTAGATCGGTTACTGCTGCTACGATGGCAGGTTACCAAGATGTAAGTGAGTCTAAACGTGGTGCTATAGTCGACGCAAGAGCGATGGGACACAGCGCCTCCGAGGTAGTGATGGAGTGGGGATTTTCCCGTACGACCATTTTACGAGCGTACCGTGAATATCAGGAATCCGGCAAATCATTAAATCTTCGGCATCGCTGCGCCCAGAAAAAGATCCTGCAAGAACTGGGAGAACGATGCCTGAAGAGAATCGTTCAACGTGACGGAAGTGGAACCCTTCCGCAAATTGCTGCAGATTTCAATGGTGGGCCATCAACAAGTGCATAGGTCCAAATCATTCAACGAAACATCATCGATACGGGCTTTGGGAGCCGAAGGCTCATGTACCATTGATTACTGCAAGACACAAAAAGGCTTTACGTCTCGGCTGGGCCTGTCAACGCCGACATTGGACCGTTGAATGACAGGAAACATGTTGCCTGTTCGGACGAGCCTCGTTTCAAATTGTATCGAGCCGATGGACGTGTACGGCTATGGAGAGAACTTCATGATTCTATGGACCGTGCATGTCAGCAGCGAACTGCTCAAGCTGGTGGAGGCTCTGTAATATTGTGGGGCGTGTGCAGTTGGAGTGATATGGAACCCCTGATACTTCTAGATACGACTCTGACAGGTGACAAGTACGTAAGCATCCTGTCAGATCACCTGCGTCCATTCATATCCATTGTGCATTTCGACGGACTTGGGCAATTCCAGTACGACAACGCGACACCCCACACGTCTAGAATGGTTACAGAGTGGCTCCAGAAACACTGTTCTGAGTTTAAACACTTCCGCTGGCCACCAAACTCCCCAGACATGAACATATTGAGCGAATGTGAAATGCCTTGCAACGTGCTATTGGGAAGAGATCTTCACCCCCTCGTACTCTTACGGATTTATGGACAACTCTGCACGATTCATGGTGTCAATTTCCTCCAGCACTACTTTAGACATTAGTCGAGTCCATGCCACATCGTGTTGTGGCACTTCCGCGTGATCGCGGGAGCCCTATACGATATTAGTCAGTTGTACCAGTTTCTTTGGTTCTTCAGTGTCATAAAACTGAGAGCAACTGAACTGTTGTGTTGAAATGACAGCATTTCCGTCATCAGAGGTTACGTAATGGTTCAGCGTTTCGCAGGGATGGGGTGTCGTAAAACTCACTGTTCTTTCCATTCATCATATCCTGAAATTCTTCTTCACTTTCACTAAAGATATAAATGTCATCAGCAAATCCTATCCTCGATATCCTGACACCCTGAGTTATAATGCCACTCCTGAACATTTCTTTTATTTGCATCATTGCTTCTTTGATTTATAGAGTGCACAATAGAGGCTAAAACTACATCCCTGTCTTTTACCCTTTCGGAACGGGCACCTCCTTCTTGGTGTAACACCTCCGTTTTTTATCCCGACCTGATCTGATCGAATAGCAGCCCAATATTTACTATTAACATGACCGTGAACCTAATGGGGCTGGTAATCGTTATTGACTGCTACGGAAGTTGTTACTTTCCTGTCCGTTCTGCTCAATACTATAATACTGAATGTCTGGTAATGAGGAACACCAACACAGTTTTACTAATTACGAACTTATATTCTTCTGAAAACACAAAAAAAGGAGATAGCCACTGCCTTCGTCATACATATCTAATCACGGCTAATCGCAGCACAGGCTTTCTTCATTTTCCATTATCGTCACACGCTAATCCATCACTGCATCCAACACTGCAGTCCAAGGTTAGGCCGGCGCGGAGACGCGAAACCAAATATCGGCACTAGTAACGTCACTGATCACTTTCGTAATGACACTTCTTCACTTTCCCGGTATTAATCTATTACATAGGGGTCTAACCACGGCGATGGCGACACCCTTCTCCGTTAAAGACCTGTATTTCAACAATGGCCTTCACACACACACTACTCCCGCCAACCACACTGGCGCAACTCAACACTCGATCTCGCAACACGTTACAATCGATTGTTCGCCCTATCGACCTGTGCCGAGTGCAAAGTGATAGTAAGGGCCTACGGACCCCTTACATTGGTCCATATTATCCGACTTTCCTGAGCATTTTGCACGTATTAATCCATTTTAAATTGTCGAACGGCTCTTCCAGGTCGACAAGAAGCGTGAATATGTTTTTATTCAAGCCTCGTTCCATTACCAAGAGTAACATCAGAACACCATTCTAGAATTTTTTCTGGATGACGTTTCGATACTACACCACGGCATATAAAGTTTGGTAACGCAGGGGCAAGTTTCCGTCTGACGCCGTTAGCGGACGCGCGGGATCTGGTGGACCCAATGGTGAGCGTCTGCTGAACCACACACTGTACTGTGAGCAACATCTGCCACCACAGTGCAGGAGGGCCAGCGGCAGCCACTTGCCCACTTGCTCTTGGAGCCACTAAGCTGCGACACCTTCGTCGTGCTTCATCCTTTTTTGAAACTGAGAGAGCTGGACTCTGTTTGTTGCACCATTGTTTGTATTGAGTCTTTGTTCGCTTGGAGAATATACGTTAAGTAAATCTTCTGTTTACAGTGTTAATCCGTTCGCTAATCGTTGCTGCTCCTGTCCAACTTTCCATCGACGACACTTGGCATACAAGTTATAACCGCTCTTTTAATTGAGAACGATATTATCTGGCTTATTTTCATATAGGGAGGAGGTGATCGATAATATCAGAAGTAATGAATAGCACTGAAAAGGTTTTTATTAAAATTATCGATGCATAATCTCTCATCAGAATAACGCCCGCAGTAAAGTAGCGCTTCACGGAAGGTGCTACTACTACTGCTACTGCTACTTTTGTTTCTAAATTATACTATATGAACCATGTTCGGGTATTGTTAGATCTCTTCTTTTCTGCGCTCTGAATATGTCTGTGTAGCTGCGGCGTGCGATATAGCGGGCATTTCCGTGTGATATGTTACGGAAGGGATCAGGGAACTTTTGTTAAACTGCAAGAAAATTGACTATCGTTAATTCATATGGAACAGACTTTTGCCGTAATGTCACGGACTAAGAATATCAGAGGAATTGTGTGCGCGAGAAAAAGCAGCGCTCAGTATTAAATTCTATTAAATGCCGAATAACCGATAACAGAATCTGCGGACTATACGAAGGGACGTTAAACTGAATATAAGAACGTAACTAGACATTTAGCATTGTAAAAGTAAAAGCGTATGAAGTTGAATGACTGTATCGAAGTATAGTAATGGACCATAGTCCTTGCTATAAAATCTTTGAGTGACGAACTATAAAAATCATGGGACTTTTAGTTGCCGTAATTGCTGAGAGTAATTGTAAGGTCAACCCTCCTTTTCCCTATACGCAAAACGCAATCATTCATGATCATTTAATTATTATCAGATATCGCAGATAAAAAAACTAAAGTGATTTCCGCAATAGCGTGTGTATTAGTAAATAATAAGTAACATCCGAAGACGTTATTTACTACTTGTCTTCGGTAAAGCAGCAACAAATGAAGGGCGATCGACTGAGCAAAAAGTTAACATTAATTGTTAATATTAAAACCCGATATTTAGTCGCCGTTACAGTGAATATGTTTGTGGCTGATCCATCTGATGTGTAGATATAACGAAAAGTCGGGCACATACAGTGAATAACAACATCGATATCTTACGCCAGAGAAGTCGAAGACAGCAGATCAACGGAGGGCGGCTGGAAACTCTGCAAGTGCACTTTGTAACGCCGGAAATGCATATCCTTCTATTTCCATCTACTGTACTATAGATTTTTCCTTATTTTGTCACCTGAAGATATGACACTTCTGTCTCTTTATACATTGTAATTGTTTTACTGTTTGTGTTGGTTTGTTTTGTGAATGTTATTTGTATTTATACGCTGGGTCTGGCCTAGGGAAAACTATGCTATCGAACGAATGCATCGATAGGTCGTGTGGAGAACCAAAGTGTTTAGGATCTTTGGTAGTGTTAACTCTGTCGCGTGGAGCGCGGGCAGGGGAGAGTCTGGCTGGGGTGGTGCAGTGGAGCAGGTGTGTTGTGTGACGCTCCCGCGAGTTGCCGCGCTTTCGGGGTTGGGCAGCGTGTAATTGCGCTCGACTTGCTATGATAGTTTCTGACACGGTGTCGCGGACGGGAAGCATTACCTGGCGCACATCAAGAGCCCGTTTCGCCTTGTGACCGTGTCGAGAAGAAGGCGCGCCAACATCCAGCTTCTGCAACAGCGACGGCCGACAATGATTGACTGTCGCTACCTCCTCGATCGACGGCTTCAAACCTTCAATCAACCAACAAGGAAGACTGGAAGCACGTAAAGTTTTAGAACTGTATGGCAGACCTCAGCTTTTCAAACTGTTCCATTTTCATAACTAAATTACAGCAACATAGCATGAACCTTTGTTGCTCATTGTTCCAATTGCATTACCAAGCAGGGTCCCTTCCTTTTCTGGAATGAACCCGAGTGTCGTTGAAATTCAAACGCCAGCATCATTCGATTTCACTGCTTTAATTTCAAAGTTCAGTTAAGGTATTCATAGCTGGCTACAATATTTAGATTACACAAGCACAAATTAAGAGTGCGAGTTTCGTTACCGTATTTTAGCTTACCTGTGACTGCAGCTCAGCTTGGTACGTACTAAATTTTACTATTGTTAATTGTTCAGAATCATTTAATTCAAGTTCAAAGTTAAATCTCTTATTTCTAAATTGCGTAGATTCAAGTAGCTTTTGAAATGATTGTTGAGGTAGTCCAAGACTAACCGTATTTTACTGAATTTCGATGTGCTTCAGAAAGAAAGCTCACTATTAACTTCAGTCACTAAATTAACTTTCGATTTTCCGGTTTTATTAATTCTTTTGTTAAATTAAGGCAGAGTGTAGCGAAATTTATTACTTCTGACAAACTTTCGGTTTTCACACTACACGTGTCAACCTTCAGTTGCCACGCTTCTAGTGCTAATTATATGTGTAATAACCTTTCTTTTTCAGTTACTATAATAATTGTCCTTAGGACTGGCGACCGTAATTTCCCCCAAACCTCAAATATCTAATTACCGCTGGTTAATTGTTATCGTAACGGCCGCACATTTACTTTCTTTATTAACTTTACCCCTTTTAAAAATTAATTTCCACCAGTTTCATTTGCATTTTTCCTTTCATTTAGATGTAACCCTTTTCTCCCTCTTTACCGACAGATTAACTTCGGTGACGATTGCTTTTCCCAAATTTCCATTAGGTACACGCGGTTTAATTTTTCACTGTCATTAAGGTCGATAAGTGAGGGGGAGGTTACAACTTCTCCTTACTGTCGTGTACGAACTCGTACACAACACCTTTACTTTTATTAAAGCCAAGTTGTTCGTCATCTCAAAGCTCGTGAATTTTATTTTCGAATATTCTGTACATTATTCTTGTCAGCAACATGGATGCATGAGCTTTTACGCTGACTCTGCGCTTTGGTATCTTTGGGATTGTGTGGCTGATATCTTTCTGAAAGTCTGACAGAATGTCTCGCAGTCTCGTCAGGAATGGCGTGGCGTTTTCTGTATCACTGCAGTGGTGTCTGCCTGATTA